>NW_021319567.1:99968-119339 GCF_001605985.2 Dendrobium catenatum
CAGATGCTGACTCCTTACCTCTACCGACCCTTCCACAGACGAGAAACTCTAGATAAAGAAGAAGCAGAGCGATCCTTGAAGCAACCCTTGTGAATCCCCTCACAAGCTCCCCCTCATAAGATCCTCTTTCTCTCTCCCTCTCTCTCTTTCTCTCCTCAAGGCCTTCTCAGGACAAGGCAACAGTAAAAAGATTGTTCAAAACGTTAAACAAGAGCTCTTAAATAGAAGAGCTTCAAAAGAGCTCATTAATTGCAAGTTGACGATAATATCGTCAAGGCCGATATGGACATCGTCCTGGCCGATCAGTACAAATCTCAGAAGATCGGCCAGAGCATCACCCTGTTTTGGGTGCTGGATGATTGAAAATTGGCTTGATCGTCCAGGCCGATCTCACGATCGTCCCGGCCGATTAGTTCAAATCAGAGAAAAATCATCCTGAGAATCGCCCTGTTTATAAGCTGGCCGATCCCGATCGTTCAGGAGTAACTAAGCTTTTTGAATTTATCGTCCTGGCCGATCCTGCGATCGTCCAGAACGATGTGATCGTATCAATCATCCTTAATTACTCCCTTGATTTCCTGAACAATTAAGGCATAATTTGTGATTATCGTCCAGGCCGATCAATGATTGTCCTGGCCGGTTATTTAAAAATACAGTATACCTTAATTGTCTATGGCGGCAACTTCTTTCTATTTTGAGCTTATCATCCTGGACGATACACGTATCATCCAGGACGATCTGTTAATCACTGCTTCCTTAATTAAAAATCCTTAATTAGACTTTCTGTTTTAAGCCTGATCGTCCAGGACGATGTAAATATAGTCCTGGCCGATATGAGTAAAAACAGAAATTCTAAGTCTCTCAAGTGTGTGTGTGTGTGCAGGGTTACTTAGCATCAGTCTCTTTAACCATTACAAATAGACTCAAGAGGAGAAAAAACAAAGTACAGACTGACTCAACCCTAAACCTACACAATCTTGAACTAGCTTTGTTTGTTCGTCCGATCTTTGATTCCTTAAAAGTTAGAAGAAATAAGCAGTCCAAGAGAATCAATAGTATTTGTCAATCATAAAAATATAAGTCATGAAAATAGATTTGCAACAGGAAGCCTGGACATATGAAAAATCAGTTCCCAAATTTGAGAACTCTTCCTACAAAACAAAAGGCTAAAGCTAAGCAACTTGTAGAAAGGGCAAATAATGAAAAGCAAAAAATCTCATGGGTAGACCTAGTTTCTGAAGCATTAGACCAATAGTAGGATGGTGTTTAAAAGCCTTACTTATTTATTTTGTGTTGTGTTTTAGTTTTTTTTTGTAGTATTTTCTTTGTTTTTTCTTTTTTCCTTTTTTGTCTTGAGTGTTGTATTATTTTTTTATTGTTGTTTTTTTTGTGAAGTTTTCACTAATCAACACACACATATCACTTTTTTAAAGAACTTTTTTTTAAATGAAAAGTCTATCTCTTTTTTTTTTCTTTTGAATTCTTAGGTAAGTTGTGGTTGACTTCTCTAAAAATAGTCAAAGAAAGGAAACTCATGATTTTGACTCTCAAACTCTATTTCCTAAAAGAGGTTATTCTACATTTGATTTAAAATCTTTATTATGTCTTAAATTGGATTTTGAAACTGAACTTTCTCATCTCCCTATATTTTATCTATCGCATAGGAATCTTTTGCAAGTTGTTGAATCTATCTCATAATTTCCTTAATCAAGTAGTTCGATTTGTCAATAGAATGGGTTTACTTTTGCTTTTAAAATTTCATAAATGTAGCATATTCTAAAATAAAATAAAATAAAATTGGTCAATGGTGCCAAATCGAAAAAAAAATGGCCAATGATGACAAATTAAGAAAGATAAACAAAGTGTATCAAAAGTAAAAGATGCACAAAGTGAGCCAAAAAACTGACAAGAGGCATAAAATGAACCCACAAAGAGTACGCTTATTTTTTCCATGTTTACTTAAACTTAAGAAAACACTTGATATTTTTGGTACTTGATCTTGAAAATCATATTTTGATTCACCAATTTTTGCATCAATCTTCTATTAGATATATTTTATGAAAGGAGTTTTGAAAAATTAGTATTTCTTTTTCTAATTTATTCCTTGATTTAGATATTGGATTGAAAAGTTTTTTAGCCTTTAAAAGAAACTTAGTTTGGATTAACAATTTCTGAATTTCTTACATTTACTGGATTATGCATTGTGAATCCATTCCTTACTAAGTTTTTTTATTAAAATTAAGAGTTAACTTGCTCATTTTTTAAAAATATTTTCTTTCGTGCCCCATCTCTTTTTGATAATGTCAAAGGTGGAGAACGTATTGTTGTATTTGTATCTTTTTTTTTCTCTCTTTAAAAAATTAAAAACAAAAAAAAAATGATTTCCACTCTTTTTTAAAGTTTTATTCTAGTGAGGGGGAGATTAGGAGAACCAAATTTCCTTTTTACAAATTCAACCTGTAATATTTGTCATCATCAAAAAAAGGGGATATTATTGCGAATTTGTTTTCATGGATTATTTTTTTTATAATAGCAAACACTCTTATTTCTCTATGACTTCCTTATCTACTAACATTTCAGGTCCACAAGATCAAAGTGAAATTTGGAATCAGCTCAAGATTGGGTAGACTAGGTATGAGTTAGTTTGTATCACTTTTTCCTTTCTTGAGTCCATTATATTTGGTGTGGCTCCTGATAATATGTAACTTTGCACACACACACACCTTTGAAGTTTTTCAATCTGTTCCCTAGAATTTATTATTTTTGGTAACATCATCTGGGACGATATTTTTATTAGCCTGGACAATTGGTTCAAAATCAAAAACCTTAATTAGGGCATCATCCTCATTAAGGCAGCCGTTATTAAGCCGATCGGCATGGGCGATAATTGTATCGGCAAAGACGATAGGCTCAAATCAGAAAGAATCAACCGCCATGATCAATTTAGATATTCTTTATTTTAGGATATCGGCCAGGATGATCTAAATATCGGCCTGGATAATGCAGCACAATTATGCTAAAATTAATTTGGTAATTATGGAAAGCAATTAAGGCTGATTGATACGATCACATTGGCTGGGCCCATCGTAGGATCGGCCAAGATGATGGCCTGGACGATTAACATAGGCCAGGCTCTATTCCGGGCGATGTTCACGATGATTGTACACAGATTTGAACTAATCTGCCAGGACGATATTGTATCGGCCTGGACGATGTAACCATTTTCTTTAGATCGGCCCAAATTGTACCTTCTGGTTGAGCTTATTTTGTACTGATTGGCCAGGATGATTTTCATATTAGTTTGGACGATAAAGTTGACAAGCTGCATTAATGAGCTCATTTTGATATCTTCTATTTAAGATTTTGATAAGGCACTTTTGTAATTGTCTTTGAGAGCCATTGTAGCTTTATTCCTTTGTGGGAAACTTGAAGATAGAGCTTGAAAGGGAGTGAGGAAAGGGTGAAGTTTGAGAGAGGGAGAAGATCCTATGAGGGGGTACTCAAGGGAGTGTGGAGGGGGATTCCACAATGTTGCTCCGGCAAGCTTGCACCTTAGTAACATCAGATTCAAGGCTTGTCTTGAGGGAAGTTCATAGAAGAAGAAGAAGAAGATCTTTTTTGTGTCAAAGGACCCGGCGACTCCACCACACCGGGCAAGGTGGAAGTGATTTTGCAAGGGCTTCTCCGCCTAGCTGTGGGGGCTAAAGGAGAGACACTTAGTTTAGTGCAATACTTGGAGGGTGCCTCCAAGGAGTGGACGTAGGTCAAGGTTTGACCGAACCACTATAAATCTAGTGTGTTCCTTCCATTATTATTTATGTATTTAATTTCTGCATTGTATTTTCTTTGTGGTGAATTTTGATTTGGTTTCAGTTTTTTTTAAAGATATATAAAAAACCAATTCACCTCTCTCTTAATTAGCCTTCGGCCAGTTCATAAGGGGCCTAACATCCCTAACAAACTTTCAAACTAAAATAACACATTTTTACTAAATTTTAAATAACAAATATAGTACTTGATTTACACTTATCATCTTGCCGCTGCCCTAGCATGTTATGATATCTTATCCTTCAAAATAACAATGTAAAAGTGTTGCAAGGGATCTAACCATTCAACCCAACCTACGTAGCAATAGGGAAAAGATCCTAAGAAAGTAGGATATCATGTGGCAGACATGTGGAGTTTATATATATCACTTTCCATAATAGCTGACCTGAATAGAATAAAGGATATATAGCTGTTATGACAACATGATGCTCCAGCACCAATAATAGAATCAATATCAAGCTAACCATAATGCATCCCTGATCAAAATAATCAGGAGCTAGGAGAAGGTCCTCCACTGCAAGTGTAACTTATTTCCTACCCCCCCCCCCCCCCCCCTGCAATGTATATAGGAGAAGGAGCAATACCTTCGATAGTAATAGTATATTAAGATGGAGATTATGATGATGATAATTATGATGAGTACGAAGAGCTCTACTATTATTTTATTTTGTTTTGTTTTTCTTGATGAGTTAATTTTTAATTTTTTTATGTTTCCAGTTGCTGCACTTTTCTTTTGCTTGTTTATATTTTTAGTAATTTTTAATTTTATTTTTAGTTATAAAAGTTTCCTACTAAAATTTAATGTTTTTTTAGGTTATGAAAATTAATGAATGTAAAATTTCTTCAAATTTAGACTTTTTAGTTCTCTTTTTTTTTTTGTGGAAGAAAATGCATAAAATTGCATTAAAAAAAATTAAGATATTTAAGTATTTAAAAGTACATAACTTGTAGAATTTTTAAAATAAATTGTTATAAAAATAACAATTAATTATTTAATTTAAAAAATTAGTAATTATGAATTAGTATGGAGAGCACTTGACTACTTATGAATGAATGTTGAATATTAGGATTAATAAAAATCAAATCATTAGATTAATCCAAAATCACCTAAACGTAATAAAATAGGGAATTAGGAGACTCTTAACAAATTTTAGATTAATATGTTGTGGAGGTAAGATGCTACTAATTAATAGTAGTTAAAAAACATCTTTTGCATCACTTAGAATACCCTTTCCCTCCGGTTAAAACCGCCACAAAAAAATTTTTAACGGTTTCAAAACTGCTGCATGTTCGCTGTATTTAGTTTATGATGCAAAGCCATTTTACAGTAGTTTTGTAACAGACGAGAATAGTGCTTGCTCGACGATTTTGGAAGGCATGCTCAAGATTACCTCTATAAATGGCTCATGAGATGAGATTATGATCTAACGAGCCAAATTTGAGTCAGCCTCACTCAAACTTGGCTTGTTAGCTCATGAACCCCTCTGGGTTTTCCAGTTTTTTTTTTTTTTTTTTTTTTTTTTTTTTTTTTTTTTTTTTTTTTTTTTTTTTTTTTTTTTTTTTTTTTTTTTTTTTTTTTTTTTTTTTGTATTTTTTGATCTCTTTTCAACTATCTATTTGTGTGTTTAATATTTGTGCATCATTAGGACGAAAACTTCATTCACTCTCATGATCACCACGAATATTCTAACATGCAAGAAAGTGATTCTTGTTTTTTATATTCAAATATCTCAATTTTTATAATTTTATTATAATAGTTATTAAAACCATAAATATTTTATCTCATTTGTTATAACGAGTCAGCTCATGACAGGACTCAAACTCGCAAATATAAGTTCAAATTTGAGCTCAAATTTAATTAATTAATCAAGCTTTAGCTTAAACTCATGGTGACTCAAACATTGGCTCCTTTGCACCCAAAGCTCAAGAAGCACTTTTAACCTTCAAAAAAATTAGTGTAGCAGTCCTAATGCTTTAAATAACTATTGGTATTCAACATTGAAATAAGTTCTTTTACCAAAAAGAAAAGAAAAATAAAAATGAAAAATATTGAATGATGCTAAAGTAATGAATATCCAAAACTGTTGCTTGCAATGTCTAGCCCCATCCCCACTTAAAATATTAAGTGAAGGTAATAAACAATCATTCAAAATTATTTTAAGATACTTAGCTAGATTAAAAAAATAGATAATATGAAAATTTAAAATGTACAAAATACCTAAATATTAAATATTAATACCTGCAATGTCTAGCCTACTTATAAACTTCTTAAAGAATTTATTAAAATCCTAATACTTAAAGAAAGCTAATAGACTGACTTGAGGATTAACAAAATCAATAATTTCATTATTTCATAAAAATTTTGATAAATCAAAATATGTTAATCAAATTATTCATTGGTTGAAGTTTATCTTATAAGGAATATTTATTTAAAAAGAAAGATCATGATGTTATTAAGTTTATTGGATAATCTTCCAACATGCATACTATATAAAAACATAGATTGTTAATTTTTATATTTGTTTCCAAAACATAGAGTCAAGGTAAAAAATTATATTTTATTTTTATTCGAGTGCAATGTTTATTAATTAAAGATAACTAACAATTTAAAGTTTGGAGGAATTTGATAAGATAAATATTGTTATGTCATTTAACAATGACTAATTTTATTTTTATGATTTTAAACCTATTGTTTTATGTAAGAAATTATACTAAAAATAAAAAAATTGAACAAGCATCACAACACCAACATTTTAATTCCACAGTGCCAAAACACATTTTAGAACTTTAGTGCCACACCCTCAATGCCGCAGTGAAAATCTTATAAAAAAAATTTAGAGAGTTTTAGTGTCGAGGTGCTAACCAGTGAGCAGTGCAGCACTAAAATGAATTTTCTAAGTGCTAAATCATCAAGAGAAGTGGTGGGAGATAGTTCAAATAGCAAAGCAACAAGGACTGAGGAACTAGTGCACCTATTCAACAAGCTGCCAAGCCAAAACCACAATGCTGGTTCTATTAAAAACTAAAAATAATCACTTTATTCCTTGAGTAAGTGAGAGGACACTTAGATGATTCATTTGTGGTGCTATTTTGTGAGAGTTTATAAGTGTGCAAGAGTAGAAAAGTGGATTGTTTAGCTTATTTTCATTGTACTAGAGTCTTATATTGAAGTGGAATAAAGAAAATGAGTAAGCAAAGGAATCTAGAATTTTATCTAGGTCATTTTTAAACTTTACCTATGTTTTCTTTTTCTTTGTGTTTTAATTTGTATCCCAGGTTGTATTTGTGAACAAGTTAACAAAAGAATATGTTTGTGATGTTTATTGTATTTCTAGTAAGTTTTGATGCCTCCATGTGTAGAAAATTTACTTTTCTAGATCTGTGATGAATTAAAAAGCATTTATTTCTTTGAGAAGGGATGAATGTTTATCAAATTCATATTTTTTTATGTTTCTCCACACTTAAGTTGGTTTAAGTATAAACCTCAAATAAATTAAAATTATAGTGAGATTTTTAGCCATGGCATATTGACTAGAAGAATAATTATAAAACATAAAAAATAATTTGGCCAAGAATAGACACTTGGTGGCTTGGATTATGGGGTCTTGAGGATATAGTTTAATTACAGTAAGCATTAATCCTAGTTTAGTCTCAAACATACTAGTCATAAATGAAGAAAATAAATGCTCTGATCTACAACGACTTCAGTGAATATTCCACTCTAATGCAGTCATGTTCTTTTAAGGATTCATAAATTCAAAACTTTATAAACATCAGAAACTTTTGTTCTCATGTTTTGAAGCATTTTATTTTTAATTTTGTAGTAACAATCACCTATTTTTTTATCTCACTAAATTAACATACAACAACAATAATAAAAATAAAAATAATAACAACAACAACAACAAGCCTTTATCCCACTATGTTGGGTTAACTACATGAATCATTTTTCTCCATTGTGTCACATTATTGTCAAATTCTCATCTAAATCTAATATAGAATTTCTAACCATGTCCTTTTAGGTCTACATCTACCTTTTTTAGCGTAAGTTAAAATCAAATACATCTACTTTCCTAACCGGGTCATCGAAAGGCCTCCGTTTTACGTGACCAAACTATCGAAGGCAACTCTCTTTAATCTTGTCTTCCACTAGAGCAACTCCAACATCTTCACGTATATGCTCATTTCATATCCTATCCTTAAGAGTAAAGCCACTCATCCATGTAAGCATTCTCATCTCTGCAAAACACTGATTATACTTCTCTTTTAATGGCCAACATTTTGCACCATAAAGCATTATAGGTATCACAACCATCTTATAGAGTTTTCCATTAAGTTTGTGATGGATTTATCTATCACACAACAAGCCTGATGCATTAAAAAATAAGAAATAAATACAAAAAACAAGTCTGATGCATTCCTCCACTTCAACCATCCAACTTGGATTCTAATAGAAGCACTTTTTTATCTTCATTCTTAATACACTTCACTTGAATTAAATCTTTACAACTCCTATCACTTTATTTTGCTAACCTATACATATATTTTTCTCCCTCCTTAATATCTAATCTATTATATAAAGCATTAAAATCTAATTTTTTTGCATTGCAAATTATTTTCATAGACTCCTTATGGATATCTTTATATCTTTTCCAATTATCAGAATTTTTATAACTAAACAAATTTTTATAACAAATCATCTTAGTTTTTTATCTTTTCATGCGCATTTGGATTCCACCACAAATTATTTCTACTATTAGTAGCTTTTTCCTTTGATACTCCAAGATCTTCTTTTGTAATATTCTTAATATCACTAGCTACGCTTTCTCACATAACATTAGCATCCTCATGCATAGAAAAAATCTTAAGATCTATAATCTTACTCTCAATATTATTTTTATTAATATTTTTTAAATAACCCATATAATTCTAGAGTAAGAATTTACTTTATTTTTAATTTTTCACCCCTTCATCTTAAAGGCTAAAACTAACAAGTGATGCTGGGTATATAAACTATCACACAGAATAACTATACAATCTTTGCAATATAAATGATCTATTTTTCTTAGATGAGAATAATCAATCTAAGTTTTATTATTTCTATTCTTATATGTGATGAGATGCTCATCTCTTTTCTTAAATAAGGTATTAGCATGGTCTCTCTCACTTAACCTCCAAATCTACTCAACCAAACTCTATGAATTTGGTACAACCAATTTCTAAACACTCCTCATGGCTGTATTAGGGAACTTGACCCATTTAGACTAGTAAAAGTTGCTAAATACCAAAAAAAAAAACCAAAATATTAAAACTTAAGTCCAATTTTCTTTCATACATGGACAGCTCAAATCCATTGAGTAAAACTCCTTGCACATGACTCATGCATGCTATAGTGGTTACATGCAATCTTCTCTAGCTAACTTGGCCATATTTGACCAGTTAAGTTCATTAAAGGTCAGACAACACATTAATGGTCAAAGCCATGCAAAATCACTCCTTTAGCTCACACAAGTCCATTTGATTGATTCAAATATTCTTTAAGACCTTCCTAAACCCCTCCAAAACCACTACCATTTCTTCGGACAGCTCAAATTGATCCCTATTTTTTTTTGGTTAAAACCCTCTATAGGGGCCTACGCGTTCATTAAAAAAATGGTTACAAAATCCTTAAAAGGCTCCACCAGCTCTCTACTGCTCAAACGAGCTACATTCCAAAAAGAAATAAAAATTCCTACGAGCCAGCGAATCCTTAATCTACGATTACAAAAATAATACGGGCTATTAAGAAATAACACCCAAAAAAGGAGACGCCACTTGCAATTGACAACGTTCAGCTCCGCTCTCCTGCAAAAAATTCTACTAAACAGCAAAAATAAGAACAAGGGAAAATAACTACTAACCTTATCCAAAATTCTGAACCACAAACCCACGTACCTGCAAAGAAAACTCAAGAAAATCATCAAAAAACAGCACAAGCAAAACCCACAAAAGCAACCACAACATCTCTCAAAAACCTGCAACCACCCACAAAAAACATCCAGACATTCGGCCCAAGACAACTGAAGCCACCCGAAGAAATCACCAACCAAACAAAACTCCTTAGCTTCAGCTCTACCCTCTTGAAAAAAAATGAGAATCCCCATGAAATAACCAGCAACAATCAAAGCCCAACCCCTACCCCCAGCAAAAAACAACCAAAGACCACCACCAGCTAACAAGGAGCAAAACAAACTCCTCACCAGAAAGATGCAGCCACAGACAAAACCAGCAGCACAACCCAGAAACTAAACGAACTCACCCATGTCTAAGACGAGGCAAAGAGACCTTGTCCATTAATAGCAAACCATTTAAATGAATATCCAGATTATGAATATCCAACTCCTCATACCTACCAAGAGAAGAGCCCATCTTCGCTAAAAAATCAGCGCAAACATTCCCTTCTCTAAAAATATGAGAGATATAACAATTAAGCATTTGCATCAAATTTTTAACCTTTCTCAAAGTATAAAAATTCACAGCATTACCTGAGACCTCACAGTTCAACAAATGAACCAGATTACAGGAATCAACTTCAATCCAAACCCACAAACAGCCATGCTTCAAACACAATTCCAACCCAAACAAAAGAGCCTTCAACTCAGTCAACACAACATCCCTCTCAACCACCGGAGCAGCAAAAGCAGCCACACAAACACCCTCAAAATTTCTAATAATCCCTCCCACACCCGCTTTATTAACCCCCACAGAACCATCCGTATTTAATTTAACATACAGTGGTTTGGGTTTAATCCATAAAACTACAGAGTCGGCATTAAAAATATTCCTCGTAGCCAGATTAATGCCAAAACTAACCGCTACACTCTTACACCTAGAAAAGGTCTTAATAGAAACAAATTTATAATCAAAAAGAGCTGAATAACCTTCCTTTTCACATTACTGATAATACAAAAAGCCTCCATCTTAATATTATCATGTTTAGCTTATTTCTAGCATCCATATAAACCATAATATCAGCATAGGTAACAGATTCAAGAAATGCCCTTTCCCATGTATAAACCAACTTTTCAACAGAGAAACCAAATTTAAATGAGAAGTAGAAATATTGAAACCCACCAAACTACTAAAAAAACACCAAACTTGTTGAGCCACAAGACCATTACAAAACAAATGCTCTAGATCTTCACAAAGAGAACAACAAAAGCATTTGGAAACAAGAGAAATGCCTTTCTTTTGTAACAAGTTATCAATCGGCAAAAAACCTTTAATACAACGCCAAACAAAAGTCGAATAAGTAATAGGAAAAGAACTATGCCAAATACCGTCAAAAATCTGTGAAATTTCCCCCGGAATCCTAAAATTTCCCCAAACAGCTTTTATTTAAAATTACCATCAGAAGAACCAGAAAAAAGAATACGATCTTTACCATTAATATCAAGAGGCAAATCAGTTATGCAATTAACTAAGCAATTAGGCAAAATAGCATTCAATTTCTCCACATCCCACTCATTATTCTTATAAAAATAAGACACTTTGATTCTTTCCATCGTATGAGAATTTAAATAAGCATCAATAGAAGAACCACCAAACACTTGTCCTGCCAAAATAAATATCCCCTTCCCAACCCCCAATGCACTAACTTCTCCGCCTTCCCATTTAATATTACACAGCCTTTTCCAAGTAGAGGAATCAGAATTTTTTAAAATGGACTAAACAGGTGATTATTGTTTACAATATTTTACATTCATATTAACGAGCCCAAAGACTACAATTGGATCTAAAAAAAAAACAACAATCTTATGAGAAAAAGCAGCAGCCATATCACTAAAATTTTTACACCCCAAACCCCTTCCTTCTAACTTCCCGCACTTTTATGCCAAGAGGACCAATGAATAACGTTAGTATTTCCCTTGCCTCCCCAAAAAAATTTGTTAATCATTTTTTCCATTCTATAACAAATCGAAACAGAAGGCAATAAAGTATTGAAACAGATAAAATAGGAATAGAGTAAGAACATCTTTTATAAGAAACTAATACGACCACCATAAGAAAGAAAACCGGAAAGACCAATTAGATAACTTTTTGTGAATAATAGTAAAAATGTCATCAAAAAAGACAAATTTTTCTTTTTACCTTTATAAATTGTGGTTACCCAAATATTTTAAGGTAACCTTTTAGGATAAAACCACTAACTCTTTGACTCGCTCTAGCTCTCTCTCTCGCTGTGGATGAGTGCGACTGCCCACAATGGAAGTTCTGATATTTGTCTTTTTCTTACACTAGGAAGCAGGACACTTATAACACTAAATCTACGAGAACGTGCACATTTAGCTGTAAGTCTATCTAGATCGCTCTCATACTCATTTCTCTTTTTCCAATAATCGTATAAAGCACAAGCAGAAAAAGTCACTGAGATAGATCATCTGATATACATGCATAACTCTCATATCCTGTCATAATTAGAGAAAACACGTACTAGAACACAGTTTCTATAAATATTGCAAACAGGGAAAAAGGACGTCTTCCTTTGACACTCTAGTACAAATATATTTCTCTGAACCCCTAGAAAGTTATTCCTTAGCTACTCTAACTAAAACTTGCAAGAGAAGGAGAATCAAGGAATGTTAGGTTCTTAATAAACTCTTTGTACAATCTCATGGAAATGAACTATTTAAGTCATCTATAGTGAAGCAACTCCTCATGACTTACCGTACTTGATAACGACTATGAGTAATAAGTGTCTTACGAGAATATGATAGGACAATGTATCATTATTTATATTTCTGTATTTATAATTTTAAATATGCTTATAATAGAAAGTCTGTCACATTACAAAGCTCTTCTCCTTAAAGGCCGGAAAAAGCACTCATCTCTGTCTATAAAGATAGAAGTGTGCTCCTATCTCTGCTTAGATTAAGTTCAATATAGACTATTAAAGCTGAGTTATCAAGCTTAAAATAATTATTTACCACCCTAGCGAGAAACTCTCAACCCTAGGGTGCGTCCAATAATTTATCAAACTTGAGTTTGCATGTAAGTAATCCTGGTGCCTATTATAGAGAATACGACATTTAAGTTTTACAATTATACATCCTAAACCTTATCAAGACACATAAGATAAAATTGATATATTACCATACACGAGATATAATTCTAGGAAAGTAAAATGGCCAATAATCATGAGTAAAATGAAATGTTTTTACAGTACATGTGATGGATATAGAAGAAGTCTACACCATCTATGGCTACAAACAGTAATGTCTACACTAGGAAGATTAATCATAGAACGTCATGGTCATATTATGATTACTCGTTTCTGGATCCGTACGCACTTAATTGTAACAGCTTTAACGTCGTGTCCGTATAAGAATCGAAAGAAGCGGAAGTGAAAGATAAAATAGAACGCTAGCATAAGATTGAAACATATAAAATTAAAGTAGAATGATGATGTTTTGGATCGGTAGACAATGCGCTTCATCTTATTTTATTTTTTTTTTTATTTTTTTTATCATATGTGTTAATATTGTATATGATTTTTTAAACAGATCTTTTTTCTGTATTCGTCCATTATAATTTTTTTTTGAGATATCTAGTTTATATTTTAATGTATTTTTAAAGTGGCTTTGTTTTGTATTATTGGTTTAATTCTTTGACAGTCGTGGGAGGTATAAGTTTAACACTTGTCTTATTAAAAAGTCCTTTGCACTTAACATTAATCAGAGCGGATAAGCAGATACGAAATAACAAAGAATCGATCATCCTAAATATACACTCTTACTGTATATTTTGAGAATAGAAATGTATGACGAGTCGAGTAAAAAGCTCTCAGGGAGCTCGCTGTCACAGTTAGGACAGGTCTTCGCGAATTACATTACATCTCATCACATATTATATACTATTAAACATTCTGCAGTTTTTACAATTATGCGCCCAGAGAATAAAAATATTCAGTATAAACAAAGCTCTTAAAAGACTATAAACATTTTAAGGTAATTTTAAGTTGCATTATCCTTATGAAATGCGCCTCCGACGGTGAGTTTCTAAAGTGTGTACATGAAGACGAGAATATCATGCATAGTATATTGTAATTATAAACTGAATTAAAATATAGCACGCAAAGAAACTCTAATATGAATATAACTATTAACAGAATCTAAACAAAGAATATACTAACTCCATTATCCTTCATTGACATGAGATTAACTACAATTTACTCTTAATGTATCCTACACCTTTCTTCATCAATAGAGTAGAAACAAGATGGTGTGAATAGAGTTTACGTCTCCAAGAACGAACTCACCTTCATTATTCTATAATATTTATGAAATGTAGCTTTATGAATTCGCGATATTGTTCTCCCCTATTTAGACTATTACAGACATATTGAGTAAATAGATTCTCTCCAGTGTGTGTTTTTGTTTTCTTTTGTCAATTTCCCTCAAGTGTGCATGAAAATAAACCTATATGTCTACATATATGTCCTTTTAGAGTCTGCTCTAAAAAAGTTTCTATCCTGACCATTTGCACAAAATTGGAGTGTAATAATAATGCCGTTTTAAGACATAACATACTATAAATTGTTTTTATTATACGATCACTGAAGCATAGAAATATTCTTCACACTTCGATGACTGACTACTCACACATCATTTCAAGGCTCAAGCAACTTTATCCTCAGCCAAGCTCCATGTGAAAATATTATAAAAAAAATATAATGTTAGAAATAGTTATTTTTATTTAATTGGTACCAAAAGAGCACTAATTTCTGTCAATTATAACAATAATGCTCTCTCTACAAAATCTATGATTAAACTTTATTGAATATCTTGTGACGATTTCTCACAACATTACCTATATTAGTCATAGGTATCGAATCCTATGAAGCTCTACTAAATCTTAAGGAGAGCAAGTACACGAGAATTTGTGTCGTCTCTTATATACTAACATGCTCTCGAAAAAATGTTACTCCATAAGAGCGATAAAAACACAACATGTTTTAAAAATCTAAAAGAAGAAGTGTTACTCTCGCAGGGTTGGTTAAGAACATTCACCCTAAAGAGGTGATAGTGGGCGCGGATGATCAATTATAGACTCGCTACTTACATTACACTCGGCTATATCTTTACACACGATACGGAAGTAGCATTAAAGTTGGCAATTGCCTAACCTCATTATATAAACATTCGAAAAGTTAATAATAACCGCTTAATGAAAATTACCTCGCAGGCCGCGTACCCCCTATCCAAGTCATTAAAATCGGTGCAATTCGGGTAAGTCGCCAGTGAAGATCTCGCGGAATATCATTATTAGTATCTGACATCATTAATTGATATAATCTGTGATATATTCAAAAATCATCCATACGCTTAGCCAATTCGTTCTTACAACCCATACCCCTTCTCTCATTAGCCAGTCGCAATAATGTTAATAATTCTCCCCCAACACACCACGGGGCCATTAATGTTAGCACAAAATTAACCAATTATTCCACAAGATTAATCAGGCCAGCTCTCATTATAAGCAGCATAAACAAAAGAGAACAAAACAATTACATTACCCACATTTAATTACAATGCACACTTGATTCCATCAAACACAAATGTCAAGAGAAATGAACTCGTATTCCACACAAATCCAAAATTTTTGTTTAGAAATTTTCAAAAATGCATATGAAATCAAAAACTTTAGCAATATCAGTAATTCTCAACAGCATTAATAAAGTAGGTTCATCATTAATAACAAGAATTTTTATATATTCATGAATCCTAACCAAGTGTTTTTCCAATAAACGAATTTCCTATAGATCACCAGAGCTAGAAGACTTTACCACCGGAAATTCCTCAAGGGATTTGGCCTAACATTCACATAGAAGCTTTAACTCGCCCAGATAATATATATGCTTGCTAGAAGACGATGGTTAGATAAGCTCTCGTTAGCGCGATTCCTACTGCAAGGCGCTGGAAGCCAGAGCGAGGCATACCTATTTCGTGTTATTGTTTACCTCATCGCCTTTACTACAACCGATACAACCGTGTATTATACGTCCTGATCCTTGTCACCCGCGCAGAGATTATTTGAGATTACTTTCGTGATAAGCAGAAAGTCGAGACGGAGTCAATAGCCTCGTGACTTTGCATTCTTCTGTAACATGCAGACAAAATGACAAAGTCACATACTCGCCTAGTGCTAGATACATAAACTTCAACCCATTCATCATTCATTGAGCACATACCCACCGAGAAGTGTAGAAAGAAATGGTTTTATTAGTCGGTTAGCGTGTATTCATATGCTGCTCTGAAGTCTCCCTCTTCGCCTAGCACCTGACGGTGGTAGAAAATCAAGAGTTTTCAATATGTCACATAAATTATGATATTTACGGGCAATTCATTTAGCATATCCTCAATTAAAAAATGAAAAGTTTTAGGATCAGTAGCGATTCTTCACTAGATATATTTGTAAAACCACTATTATTTCTACAGAATTTAAATTTCAAAAGAAATTACCCACATCAGTCCTCCTGAACAAGTTATCCGTATCACTCCTCTCATTTCACTACCATCCATAATAGGCTCTTGCACAGTCGGAGACTGGTACCACCCTGAAGTAAACATTAACTTCCTCCTAGATTTCTCCGAAAATCGGCACATAGTTTTCAATGTTCTCTGTAGATCCAGCCTCCCCCCGGCCAAGCCCCAGAGAACTTTTTTAACTCTCGGATTTAGTTTAAAACAATCAACCACACCATGTCCCTGTGCATCTTACAGTTGCACGCCAAAAGTCAGGAACTTTCTCAAACTTCCTTTTTGCAAATACCCATAGCTTCGAGACCCAACCCAATCTCTGTAGGATCGTTTCTTCGAAATATTCAATTCTACCAGAACTCTAGCAACCGAGGCAGGGACGAGTTTTGGAGGCCCGTAGGCCTGATCCGTTTGCAGCGCCTACAATATCGAACCCTAAAGCATGAAGTACTTTCGAATCTGAAATAAATTGGAAGACGAGTTAGAAACGAAATCAACAAATAGAAACAATTGTGACTCCTCTTTAATGTTCAAAAAAACGGAGCTTCCTTCAAAATCCTCATTTGATTAATTGAAAAATGAAGTAAGATCTTCTAGCAAAAATTTCTACTTAGTCTAAATCGTTAGATAATTGAATTCGCACATGTCTCAGCACCAATAAACCCCAAGTAGTAAAAGCCGCGATTAGTTTAAGCGAAGACGAAAAAATTTTCGAATCCCGCATCAAGGTTAGGACGCGACGCAAGCCAAATTTACCAAACCAACGTAAATTGATAGGGAACAGCAAGTTTCAAAACTTCCTCAATCGACAATAATACAGCAGGACGCCCATTAAAAACTGACTGTTAAACATTAGGGCAAAGTTCACCTGAAGCAGCAGTGCCTGATGAACCTCTTTAAAAAGATCTAGATCTTAGGGGACAGAGGACGATCTCCACGCATCTAGTGTTAAAAAAAACCTTCTTTTCTTCCTCCACAGTCGGTTTCTACGCAAAGGATTTCCCCACGCGGTTCACCTGCAGAGCACCTCCATCAGAAAAAAGCCCTATACGGGCACCCAAAGGACAGTAGAGAACCTCCAAAAACACTAAACAAAACGAACAAAAACGAGGCGCAAGGAGGAAAGAATTGAACGCCAAAAGCAGCTCGCCATTCCCGGGTTTGCCCCATAATCGTCCAGAGCGGCGCAAAAGAGCCAGGAGGGCATAGCTCAAATTGATCCTAATTATCCACAATTTGCGAAAAAAGGATCCCAAGTCCTTTTTCACCTAATTTCCAAATCGCCCAAAGCACATGACATGCATCTTAGAATGGAAAATGCCTGTCATTTTTAGCCCTTAGAATCTATCCTTCAAGAGGTTATAACGTCTAGAAATTGTTAAAATTTACTCAGAACTTGATATCTTTCCTTTTCTTAAATTATTTTGTTTGAAACTTTAAACTGTAAAATTTTCAAAAGAAATAAAATATTATGTATAAATATGGAACTTATCTAAATTATTATTATTGTTTGAATATCTTTATGAACAAATTCTGAATTTATTAAATACAAACTTCTGATTATTAAATACCAAGTAGCGAGCTATCTCAGTAGAAAACGTCAAGTAACCATAGAGAAAAACTATGTGCCAAATACTAAGCAAAGAAATGTGAATTAAGATTTATGGAACATCAATATTATCTGAACCATGCTGACTTATATTATCAATATATATTATATATATATATATATATATATACTATATATATATATATGAATTATTATCATGTTATCTTTATTACAGATTATTTTGATTGAAGTTAAAGCATGTGTAAAGCATTTCAAAATGCAAAGGTTTGAAATTATTGGTGCTTAGTTGATATAAAGAAATTGAAATGTAAAATTTAGTGAATTTCTTTTTCACTCGCTCATTTGCATTTTTATGAATTGGTAAACTCACTATTATTTTTGCGTATTCTTTTTTAATACAAGACTAATTTGTTGCTAACAGCATTGCCAGTGGCCATTCGCTACTGATGCGACCATCAGCTCCCATAGTGTTCTAAACGGACGCCTGAGCACCCTGCACAAAGTTGACGCCAGCCATGACATGATAAACAGGGAGACCGGAGAAGACAAGGATAATACTCACCGAAATAACTCTGTATTTCCATGTTTGCTATTCTGGGTAAAAGGTTTTTCAAAAGTGCTATACCCTTGCTATGTTTCCTATTTATACTTTCATCTCTCCCTGGTGAAATAGATCTAGCTACAAATAGAAAAGATACTGTTTTTTATAGAAACTGAAAAAAATAAAAGATGTGAGAGGTAAGGATATAACAGTGCCGCAAATCTCTTCCTTAACCTGTGCCGCATCAGTTCTCCCGGCTTCAGAAGAGTCTCACACCGACTAATGTGACGGGATAGCGTTATTCCGGCGAGTTGTAACGAACTAACTCGCGACATTGAAGGTTGGAGAAGTGTTGCAATCAGCTGGTTAATTCAACGGCTATAGGCATATATTGATCTTGGCAAATGATCGGGCGGGGCCCAAGCTGCCGTGTCAATTTCGAAATAGGCTCCGGGAGGAAATCTTTCTTTTGTGGCGGAGAGCACCATGACCAACTCTCCAAACCTTGAACAGCTGTTTCCCTATGCATATCGTCACCTTCTTGTTAGCGCTGATTTGCACCTTATAATTTGTATGCCGCACTTCCTTCAACATGTTGGAGTAATTCTTCAGTAAAGAGGGGGTTGTGCAGTAGTTGATTTGCTCTTCTCGGTAAGATCACGTAGGTCCATGCAATGTTGGGGAGCTTTATGTGAATAACGATACTAAAAGGGAGCCTTACCTGTTGGGTTGATATCGGTAGTCATAGCATTGTAAGAAATTCAGCCATATACGCCCCACCGTGTTGAGGTGATCTTCGACCAAGCATCGGAGCATTTATACCCAAGGTCGGTTGACCAACTTCGGTTTGGCCACTCGGACTGCGGGTAATGTGAATGAGACGCAGGTCTAGTACCGAACGGCGCTTCCCACCA
>NW_021319567.1:123657-272266 GCF_001605985.2 Dendrobium catenatum
TTGAGAATCTTGAAGCAAAAAGTTTAAGATTAGTTCTGAAGAAAAGGATGTCTTCAAATGTCGATTCTCAAAAGCGGCTGGGAGCTTCTATGCCCGAGAATTGGCTGCAGCTGCAGCAGTGAGACTTTAAAACTTGCTGAAGAGCTTACAAAACTTTCTTATGAAATGCAAAATTGATATATAACTTGGCTATCCTCTATGGAAAAAACTACTGGTGAGTTAATAACTCCCAGATGCATGTTCTTCCTTGAGGAGGATGTATGATTACTTTAAAATTCAGAAGACATGTTTCTCGTTGAGGAGTTGAGAAAAGGCTACTAAGAAAGATGTGAGAGAGCAATCTTCCACTAGAGGCTGAGTTGTCTCTTAAACAGGAAGAGGATGGAACTACAAAAAAGTATTAGAATCCAAACAACACGAACAAGATTAGAAATGAACTCGCAAGCATTGTGGCTACTTGTCGCTAAACTTAAGAAAGTCCGGTATGGTTTCTGGATGAATCCCTGTCTGCTGTGGATTTGGTGAACCGGAACTTATTTAAAGAAACGCTTCTTCAATAGCAAATGGTTTTCTAGAGAAGCTTAATGGGAATGTTTCTCTGATTATTTTATGAAGTCAAATAAACCAACTTTGAGAAATGAGATCTGCTTTTGAATATGGAAAAAAGGCGTGCAAAGAACTTGGGAAGAATCATTTTCTAAGTTAACGGTATGTTTTTTTTCCTATAATTAGCATGTTTTCAGTCTTGTTGGCCAGAGGATTTCAAGGTAATTCTCGTTTTTCTGATCAAAATTGCTGTATTCTTGTTTCTTAATTGGTCAAGTTATCCCGTACTAGTTTTTTTAGTGATATTTTTTGAATATTATTCAATAAATCATAGACATATCTAAGGCTTTGACAACCTGATAATTTGCAATGTTACTGGAAGCTGTTTCCCTTTCGGAACAGTTTCTTTCAGCATCGATGGTAGGTGATAAGTAAATTAACTCTTCTCTGGAAGTTTACTGTTATTCATTTTATTTAGAACGGACTACTTAACCCCTATTAACTGTGCGTATGAAACATTTCCATTGTTGTGCACCAACACAAAACAGCAGGAATAGAACTAGAATATGATTAGGCTATAGCTACCTTCCCTTTTTCTACATATTGGATTTTGAATGCTTTCTGGATAGTAAACTTTCGTCATGTTGTGACTTGAAAGCTTTTAAGTTACATCTTATCTGATGCTAATGCCATATGCAATTTTTACTGTGGAATTTGTATTTGACAGACAGCACAAAATTCATTGCTCTCTTTTGCCCTTTGCTCAAAATTAGGCTGACAATTTTTTCTTGTCTACTTGAAGTAAAATTTGGCCTGACTCAGACTTTTGTAGGCCCGTTTTGGTCATGCTACCTTGTGTTGAGCCTCTGAGACATCTTTTTTCTGCCGGTGTCCCGTGAAGCTTCCACAATCCTAAAAATAGAATTTTTTTTTTTTCTTTCTACTACCGCGCCTTCATTGTCAGCCTTCCCTTATTGGAGTTATCCTATCTATAACCAATATAGCCTTCATTGCTTCACTTCTTAATATAGCTCTATCTTTTTTGTACTGATTATCAAACTGGGAATGACAAATTTGTATTCCCTAGCTTGAGGGGGAATTTTAAATAACATGCATGCCAACCATCCTAGCTGTCCCTTTGTTCTTGATCCTTTGGCCAAGATGGGGATCCTTGGTGGACTCACCTGGATCACACTGATCTCCTTCCATATTCGGGTGGCTATTTTAGGAAGGATTATATTTGGGCAATTATGCATGATTTCATAGTTTCTTTATTAAGATATCTTGTATAGATCTATAAATAGGGTAGTTTTGTGTAGTAAAATTAAGTTTTTTCCCTCTCCAATTCTTTGAATTTAACATGGTATCAAAGCAAGGCACTCGGTTCTTCAAAAACAGGAGCGAGAGGGAGAGCTAGTTCTTTCATTTTGTTCCTACTTGTGTGTGTCCATGCCCCAAATCCTGACTACTTCTGCATGTTCTCGATCTGCTACCCTCAAATATCGGATATGTTCAAGAGGTCCGAAGCCTCTTTCTGGACATTAGAAGAGGTTGACCTCTTTCAAGATCTTCACCAGCAATCCCTCATATCAAATGTTCTCTCCTTCTTTGTTGTCTTTGACAGAATCATCATTGAGAACCTTGCTGGTCGCATTTAGACTAAAGTTGATTCGCTGGATTCGAAGCTCGCTGATGGACTGATCATTGTACGTCTAGTTGCCCAGATGATGCACAAAATGGGGATGAAGATGGCTTTTTTGGTGGTAAGTTAGTTCATTGCTACGGTCCAGTGCGTGTTTATGGTGACCGAAGAGTTGGTGAGCATGCAGATGATGTAGTACGCTACTTCCCTAAGTTGGGAGTTTATTGTGGATATCAATGGTGAGGTTACAGAGAGATTAAAACTTTATCCTGATTTGAAGAAGCTAGTGCTTACGAGTTCTGCAGGTTCCACCAGCGGCCTTCATTGCCAAAATTCAGAGGTATACAAGTTCTCATCACCGGCCTTCATTGTTTGAATTCTGAGGAACACAGGTTCCCACCACCCACCTTCGTTGCCAAATTTTTAAGAAATATTGACTCCCCCCACCGGCCTTTATTGTTGGAATTTTGAGGAATACTGGTTCCTACCACCAGCCTTCATTGTCGGAATTTTGATC
Organism: Dendrobium catenatum; assembly: GCF_001605985.2. NCBI lineage: Eukaryota > Viridiplantae > Streptophyta > Magnoliopsida > Asparagales > Orchidaceae > Dendrobium > Dendrobium catenatum. The sequence continues at coordinate 126,363 of NW_021319567.1, forward strand.
AATACTGGTCTTATTTCCTTCGTGCGTCCAAGATCGAGCGGGAGAACTCTTGCCTGCCTTTGGGGCAGAGCCGAGCGAAAGGCTCCTACGTGCATTTGAAAAGAGCCAAGAGTTCCCTCTCGTGCTGGTCTAGGGTTGGGACATGCAGGAGTGCGAGATCTGTTGTTCTTCCTCAGATCAGACTAGAAGGATTAGAGGCCTTATGTGCGCTTTGTAAGGGGCTGATCAAACAGGAGTCTGTTCAGGTGGGGTTGGGCAACTGATTTGCATTGGGTCGAAGGCTAACTCGATCAAACGGGAGGAGATTTGCGTGCCGAGGGCTGAGCCACTTAAGATGTGTTTTCTTGTTGTTGTCCTTGAAGCTTGACCACCCAAAAAACTTTTTTTTTCTACTATCATACCTTCATTGACGACCTTCCTTTATTGGAGTTATCTTATCTATAACCAATGCAGTCTTATTTGTTGCCCTGCTTAATATAACTCTACCTTTTTGGGACTGATTACCAAGCTAGGAATGCCAGATCTGTATTCTCTAGCTTGAGGGGGAGTGTTAAATACCATCCCAACCATCCTAGCCATCTCTTCTCTCTTAATCCTACGGCTAGGATGGGGATTCGTGGGAAGTTCACCTGGATCATGCCGATCTCTTTACATATTCGGGCGGTTGATTTATGAAGGATTATATTAAGGCAATTATGCATGATTTCATAGTTTCTTTATTAAGATGTCTTTTATAGATCTACAAATAGGACTAGTTTTGTGTAATAAAATTAAGCCTTTTTCTTCTCCGATCTTTCTGAATTAACACATTATGATTGAGTTTAGGGTATGTTTATGCGTCTACTCTTATATTTTAATTTTGATTAAGTTACTTATTTTGGCTAAGATATGGAAACTATAATTTGGATCTAGATTAAAGGTTATATTCATTCATTTGGTTTTGGATGGTCCAACCAAGTGAAGAATATTGTTTCAATCGCTTTGGGGTTAATGAAATACAAGAGATCCTATGACTTTGGGAAATTGTATGCTTTTTCTTTCACTAACAAATTTTTGTTTTTTTGCGTAAATTGGGTTGAAATAAATACAATTTTAATTGAACATTTTATTTTCTAATTTTGGAATTGAAAGAAAATAGTGTTTTAAAAACTATGAGTTTTAGGGGTGAATATCATTTGTTTAATTGGGTTCATCAAATGAGGAATGTAAGGCTTCGAGTCCTAAGCAAAGCATTCGAGATAATTTGATGACTTTGAGATAAAAAAAACTGGAATGGAATATAGTGTTTGGTTTTAGAAAAGATTAGTACTAAATCATAATCTCTTTGAGGTTATTTGAGAGGCTCTATATAGAATTTAGAAATAGTATGATAGCAAAGAACCTGAATGGGAGTAGTTCAGATTGAATTTAGTTCAATTCAAACCAAGGCAAACCTAAGGCTTGTATAATATTGCTTAACTCCTACAAGGTCCTAAACAAATACTAAAACTCTTTTGAAACTCAAAATAAATTTTAGGTTTAACCTTTTCATGGAGTTTTGATGAACAATAAGCAAGGTAAATCCCCTTTAGGAAGATAAATTAGTTTTGACCTTTACACCACTGAAGCTACTTTGAAATTTGTTTAATGGCAAGAGAATGTTTCAAATAGTTGGCTTACACTTTATTAAGCAACCTAAAATTCATTTTGTTGTCTTAAAAATGTATAGTGAATTAATTAAAAGCATTACCAAGCATGTATTATTATAAAGTTCCTATAAACCTTTTCTGATAGCATGTAAAAAGATTAGGCATAGGCGAATGTCATGTAAAACCTTTTAAGTAAAAGAAATTAAACTCTTAAACGGCAAGGTGCCTTTTAGTGTAATGGTTTGAATTTTATTACGAAACTCCAAAGTTAAGGGTGCTCTTGCGGGAGCAATCTTGGGATGACTGACCTCCTAAGAAGTTATATTTGTACAATAGGCAAATAATAGATTTATATTATGTTTGAGGTTATTGTAACATTTTGTTAATTACAAGCCTAATGATGAGCAAATCAATTGAAGCAAATAGTGAGGAATGCATTTGATATCTTAATTGTTTAAAAGGGATGAATTATGTTTGGAGAGAGAATTTTGAGGAAGAGGTGGAAGATTGAGATATGAATAGGGGTGTTAATTATTGATCCGACCTTAACCTGGGCCAAAAAATTCGGGTTTGGGTCAACCCGTTTAATGAACGAGTTGGGTTTGGGTTCCAATTTATGACCCGTTTGAAAAATCAGGTCGGTTCGGATCAACCTGCTAATCCTAATTTGACCCGAATCTAACTCGAGTTCCAGCTACACATCCATCTTCCCGTATCCTGATGCATCTGCCACATCGCACCCACACAAGCAGGGCAGATGCGCTCACATTGTCTGCGCTTGTGTTGACCTTGCTCGCGCTTGTACCCTACAGTCCCACAACGCAGGCTTGCATTCACATCCGACGCCTGCCCGCATGCTTTGCACCCTTGCCCTTGCCCTCACTCGCATGACCCACACCCTCACTCGCCTTCAGTTTGCTCGCAACCCGGGTTGGTGAGTCGGGTCAGGTCACCCGGCAACCTGACAAGTCGGGTCTAGGTCTGAATTTCTGACCTGTTTGCAAAACGGATGAGTTTATGTCAGTTGAATCGGACCCGAGTCAATTCCGGGTTCGATCCGAACTTGCCCCGAATGCCCATTTTGACACCCCCTCACGGTTCGGCCGAAAAAAATGTGGGACCGAATATATAATTTGGTCCCTTATATGATTAGTTGCTTAGGGATTTCCAAAATACCAATTTTGCCCTCACTTAAACTATTTCGATTTTGATATTAATTAGGGGTATAATAGGTATTATGAGATTTCTAAAATTTTTATCTCTCAAAATACACAAAATTAATTATAAGTTCTATATACCAAATTGTTCAGAATTTTGCGTAGAATTTTATAAAATTATTTCCGTCGAAATCCGTTAACTTTGAATTTTTTCCCTTAAATCTTGTCGCGACGCATCGAATGCGTGCGACGCCTCCGATCGTCGATTTCGGGTTTTACAGAGTGAATGATTATTGAGCATTGCTTTATGGTTTCCCTTGATTATCTCTCTTCCGACTCTTTTACCTCCTCAAACTCTCTGTCTTGCACGCACACTTCATTTCATATGTTTGTGTTCTCAATATCTTTTTTCTTGTTCGTTTCTTTCTCCTCACAAGATTAACCTTTTCCCTTGTGTGGCCTTTGCATCCTCCCAATAGTAATTAAATATAAATATTTAAAAAATAATGTAAGATTATTAAAATATTATTTGAGTTAATAGATTTAAATTTTGTAGTACCTGGCCAAACAATTTATCTAGATTTAACTTCCATCTTGCCTAACAATTTTCAGGATTTAACCGTCTTAGCATTTACTAAATCCTATTTGAGTGCAATCTTACTTGTAGCTAAAGAGGCCTTCAACTGCTCAGTTTGAGAGAATCGCATGCGCTCGTCATAGATTTCAGGATCTATGTGATAAAATATTAATATTAATATTTTTTTTTTTTTAATTTTTCATGGGTGAACCTTGAACCTCTATTTTAGAATTCTATGATAATGCCTCGACCAAGTAATCGTTATTTATTTATTTAATTATTTGTTCCAGGGTGAGGATCTTGGCGGCCTTGATGTCAAAGCCCTTGAAGAAATGCAAAATTGTCATGTCGAAGCCTTATCAAAAATATGCCAAGAAAAGGTATTTACTTTAACAGTTATCTTATTTGTCTCTTGTTCACTGGAGGCGCCTTTCTTTGATAAGCTGTGTTAAAATGTTGTGAGGTAACTTATGGGTTTCTTCTAATTATTTAATTGTTATATTTATATATATATATATATATATATATATATTTGAATTTTAGTTCCCAAACTGGGCTGTTTTCTAACTATTTAATGGCTTACTGTAGCTGAAGAACCGGACTCTGTTGAATCAAGAGGATGAGACCGCCAACTGAAAGTGATTCGATACTTTTTCTCACATTACCAGAGGTAGGCGTTATTTGAGTCTAGTATTCATGCTTTTATCTTATGTTTCATGTTTCCACCAAAAAATTCCATTTCCGATTGTAATTTTTACTATTTTTCTTAGATATATGGCATCTCTTTTTTTGGTACTGCTTAGTTTTGAACCCTTAGACCTCCAATTTGAAGGTCAAAGGAAAACACCACACAGCCAAGTAGTTGCTGGTCTAGCATGGTAATCTCTTGGGAAAAATGCTAAATTGAACATCTAAGATCAGTGTTTCTTTGCTAGGTTTGAAGAACTTTTACAGAATGATGACTTTCTTAGATCCAAATCATAATGCAAACTGGTGAGACGGCAATATTATATTTGATCAGATGATCTTGCTTCAAAGCATATAAAACCAAAGGATTTATAAACTGCCTCCAAAAACTCTTGGCCAAGGTTTAAAATAACACTGTTGGGGATTGAGGTTTTTTATTGTTATTAGGCGAGGCATATGCAACTGCATATTTTGATGTGCAAGTCTCTAAATAAAATTATTAAATTAATACAAACATGAAATAATAAATAATATACTTATATCAAAGTAATACTAGGTTATATGCAAGGCGAAGTAAATCGTGCTTGACGTGACGAGTGGATCACCATATACCCATTTCTTAGCATGGTAGGAGGAAGATGGTCAGCGTCGTTTGTGATGCCATGGGTGGACCCTTTTAGCAAAATTTTAAGGTGGTGATTGGAGCTCCATACATGTTTTTTTTTTTATTTTTAGTGCGGCAAGAGGAAGCTTGTCAGCGATGATTGTATGCCATTGGTGGATCCTGTTAGTGGCGTGCTTAAAGCTATGAGTAGAGCATAGTACATACCATTTATAGCATGGCGGGAGGAATCTTTCAACAATCGAGTCATCAAGCTCGAGCTTTCTAAAAGAGCTCAAGCATATGAATATTTGATTGGACAGATACTCGACTCAATTTAGCTCATTTACATTTTGAAGTTCAGCCAATCTTTTAGAAGATCGTATAACCTGCAAAATATAAGGATGAACGGAACAGGATGACATGCAAGATTAATATAAAGTTACAGTAATAATCTTTTGTGAAAATTGCTTAAATTGAACTTAATAAATATCTTAAACGTTGCATCAATACAATTTTTGGAAGAGTCCTTTTTCACTTATTTTGTAACTAAATAGCTAAAATGTTTCGCTTCCTTCAATTCTTATTTTTCACTTCCAACATCCAAACAAGGAAACTAATCAAATCAGAAACCACCCCTATTCTCTGTTTTAAAAAATAATAGTAATAAGTATTATATAGGCTTTTATTTAATGAGGTAGAAGTCAGACGCCGAAGTACAATGTGTTGTAAGCTAATAAGATAATGTATTCGAGGGAGAATGATCTTTAGTTGATCAGATTTGAGTAGTTTAATTTGTTCTTAGTAATTCATGGTTGGTAAGTTGTAATTGAAACATTTAGAATTAAAAAAAAAAAAAAGGAAAGTCTCAATTTCATATATTTATCCTTCTATATCTTTTGAAGCTACATTTAAAATTTCATATATTAATTTGTTTTCTAATTTTAGCTTACAAAATGTATTTAATTAGTTATTATTATTTTTTTAAAATTGCTGGATCTCTAGATTATTAAGGCTATGGAATTTTCATTATTAAAATGTTCTCTTTTTAATGATATAAAATTTTTGAAATTAATTAGGACTTAATTTGGTCTTCCTCTAAACAACGGACATCGTGAAATATTGTAGAAAATTTTTAATTTTTTAATATTTTTCATTATTTTTTATTACTTGGTAGATAATTATACAAGAACAATAATGATAACAACAACAAGCATTTATCCTATTACTTAAGGTCAGTTACATAAATCATTTTTTTATATTGTGGCTTGTTATGAATCAAATTCTCATTTAAATCTAATAAACAAATGTTATTTCTAATACTTTTTAACCATGTCTTTTAGGTCTACCTCTCCCTTTCTTAACATAAGTCAAATTTAATACATCTTATTTTTCTAATTGGGTCATCATAAGGTTGTTGTTTCATGTGACCAAACCATTTAAGGAGATTCTTTCTAATCTTATCTTCAATTGGAACTATTCCAACCTTTTCACATGAGCATTCTCATTTTTGCAACATTTAATATTATGATTCTTTTTTTATGGCTAACATTCTGTACCATAAAACATTTCAGGTCTCTCCACCATCTTATAGAATTTTCACATAAGTTTGAGGGGGACTTTTTTATCAAACAACAAGCCTGATGCATTCTCTCACTTCAACCATCCAACTTCAATTCTACTAATAATATCTCAATCTGTTTCACCATCACTTTGTTCAATAGATCCAATATATCTAAAATGTGTATTCTTATTAATGATTTGAATGCCCAAAATCACAATCACCCCACTAGATCTATTACTATTAAAATTATATTCCATATATTCAATTTTAGATCTAGTCAAATGAAAACCTTTAGATTATAAAATTGACATGCATAATTCAAATATATCTTTAACTCCCTCTCTAGTCTTATCAACAAGAATATCATTAGCAAAAAGCATACACTATGGTACAACCTCTTGCAAATGTCTCGTGATAACATAAATGACTAAAGCAAAAAAGATATGGTCTTAAGGCTGATCTTGGATTTAATCCAACTAAAATAAGAAAATACTTTGGGAAATAATTATAAAAATATTAAATAAAATTTTAAAATAACCACAATATTTGAGAATGTAAAAGAACTTGTTTTGAGAATTTTGGAAGAACAACTTAGATTGTTTTCAAGTTGATTAACTTTTTAAATATCATTAATCATTTCTTATATTCCCTAACTATTTATTGGGAATATAGGCTTTGACTTTAACTTCTCACTTACGTTTTGTTTTGTTTTTTTTTTTTTTTACAAATATTGATTTTAAAATATCAAGTTCAAACAGTTCATTGCGACTTTTAGGTCAAAGCATTTCCAATATATTTGAATACTTTAAATTATTTTATAATATTATTAAAAATTTAAAATTACTTCTGCAATTTCAAAACATTCAAATTCAGAATTCATTGAATTTGGTTGGGCTTTCTCAGAGCAAAAAACTTAATTAAAATGATACTAGGTCGATTTAATACATGTATTCTTAAGAGAATGCGACTTAAAACTATTATAGCTCTAGATTGTATCGATACTATATTGTAGCGTTAGGATGAAAATTATTAACGCTATGAAATCTAGCACTTAGGCTTCGTTTGGCGATGACTTTTCTACTCTTCTTAAAGCAGCTTTTTTTAGTATAAAAATTTCAATTTTTAAATTAGAAACCTATTTTAAGAAGCAATTAAAAAAAACTGTCCCAAACTAAGGCTTAGTTAAATCTACTTCGTTGTCCTAAAAATTGCTGTGAAATGTCATCATCAAGCATTGCATTAACAGTCCGGGGTTACAACAACTTTAAAACCGCTGCAAAGAAATTAATGGCAGTATAACCGCTGGGATGAGTGAAAAATTATGGCTACGATATCCCTATTTTCGGTAGTACTTGAAAGCTATGATAGCCCTAAAAATAAATTTTCATTGATTCTTAGAATGGCTGGTGTCTTTCTGCTCTAATAAGTTATTCTTATATTAGGCTAAGTCAGGGGGATCATGTGATAACATAGTACATTGATCTATGTAATCCTCTCTAAGGATAGTGGCCTCGAGAAAACATAGGGTAGGCTTTTTCACCTTATAGACTTGCTAATAATAGTAACTTATAGCTGAGTAGCTTTGCGCAAAACTGCTAAAACGAAACAACTCGCCTATCCTCTCTCGTTCCTATCAGCAGAAAGTCTCTTGTGGAAAAGTTCATTCATCAGGAGGAAGGAAAATAATACTCACAGAAATGACCAAATATTGGCATATCAGTTGTGGTATGCAGCTCTTACGAAGTGATAATCAACTCAGAATTGAACCCTTGACAAAATAATTCAACCGCACAGCTCACACCATGAAAAATTAAGGACATGCCCTCAAAGCTAAACGTGAACGCATATTTAGCCTAATAAACCCCTTAACTCTTTCCAAAACATTCTTATGTGTCTGCTAAATATAATGAGCTAGCACAAGTGGACATAGCTATCCAATAAAGAAATTTTGGGGCCAGTTTAGTGAATTGAATTGTTATATATGATGGCCCAAATCCAATACTCACATTATCTGGTTTATTCATAATGCCAAATGCAAGCTCTAAGAATTCAACACATCTCATATATTTCATTTGATTTATAATATTCTCAAGTGGGTTGAGTTCTCCTCTTTTTAATTTGATTAAAGAAATGATAATGATTAATTTATGTAGTTTCTAGAAATTACAATATATATAAATGAAATTAATTTCATCTTTTGTTGCCTCCTAATAGTGCTCACTCAATCTATCATAAGGGGATTGATATATCCCCCAAAAAATATCTTGAACGGGTATGAATCTCGAGGCAAAATCAGGATGGAATCTTCAAAAATTAAATCTGGGACCATCTGAACTCCGATTTCATCAAACTTATAGTTAAACTGAGCGTCTCAGAAATACGAACCCAACGACACCAAATTCAACTCGATCTGAGCCCAAATGTGACTGAATCGAAGACTCAAAGCACTATTGGAAGGTTCAAACTACAATTTGGATTACCAAATGGTTTCCAAACATGATAAGCTTATAGTCGAATCGAGCGGCTAGACGAGGCGAATCCAACAAGCTCAAGATCACCATATTTTGATATTATTAAGACCTTCAAATGTCTTACAAACAGTCTACGATCAAGGGATTCAATATCCGCCGTCCATCCAAACCACTCGACATTTACCCTTGGTTCTCCTCCTATTTACGGGTCATGCCATCCTAAAAAAGCTATAAATTGCCCCTTATTTCTCTTAAGAGGGAACCAAGCAAGAAGGAAGAAGAGAGGAGAAGAGAAGAAGAGGAGGGAAGAAGCTCCTCCTCGACCACCGCCAGAATTCTGCCGGACTTTCAAGTGACGCCGGAGTTCCGCCCGGCTTTCAAGTGTCGCCGGAGTTCCTCCTGACTTTCAAGTGAAGCCGGATTTCTGTCTGATCTCCAAGTAACTCTTTATTTTTGCCCGAATTCCATCTAACGCTGGAGTTCTCCCCGGTTGCCGATTGACGTCAGACTTCTACTCGACGCCGGACCTCCGCTCGTCGCCAGATTTCTACTTGACGTCGAACTTCTGCCCATTGTCAAATTTTTTTGTCGGACATCTATCTGATGTTGGATTTATGTCCATTGTTGGATTCTTACTTGATGTCGTCCTTCTAACCTTCGTCGTCAGACAACAGTCTTTCCGACCTCCGTCGCCCGCCGACTACGATCCTTTCAACTCACGTCACCCACCGACTACAGTTCTTTTGACCTCTGTCGCCCGTCGACTACAATCCTTCCTACCTCTATCGTTCGCCGACTTTTGTCCTTCTGACTTACGTTGCCCACCGACTACAATCCTTCCGACCAAACAAACACATCAATAGTGATTCTTTGTATTCACATCATTTAATGTACTTTATAACACGTACATCAAGCTAAGGACTTTACCTAAGGAAGGACCTCATTTTTAATAAACTGCAATACTAGTGGATTCATTCAAATTGGACTAGGCCCCGTGGTTTTTTCCCTTTTTTAGGGTCTTCCACGTAAAAATCTTGGTGTCTCTACTAAATGATGTACCCTCTCTTTTTACCTGTGTGTGTTGGATCTTCGTACAACGCTAAGACATTAAACATTATGTTTCTCTATCGCCGCGAATACTCCAGGACGCAACAGAGATAAGTTTGGTTTTTTTTATTTTCAATATTTATTGCCTCCCTCCCTTGTAAATAATTATGATCATATAATTTTAATTAATTTTTTAATGTATCACTAATACTTTTAAGCTTGGTAATAACATGGTCCTTTGATTGTTACTACTAACTAACTAGCTAACACCAATATGTTGAGCCCACTCATTTGGGAACAACCTCCATAATCTCCTCAATTTGTTTGCTATCTTAACCATACAGATTTTATATTTTGTGCATAACATAGGCAAATAAATATTTCTTTAGCGCTCTACTCAAATAACGTATCATATGCATAAAAGTTTTTCATAATCCACATTAATGCTACCTGCATAATAAAATTTCGTTAGCTTGCTATTAGTACCATAACTGTTATAGTTCTTGAATTAATGGGTTGAGATAAATGGCAACAAAAGATTAAATTATTATTGTTTCTTTCTTTCACATGTAAGCAAGTCAAGCACCAATCAAAAGTTTTATGTAATACACATAATTTTGAAAGGATTAAAGCTATTAATGGCTAAAATAAGATGAACTTTACATATATAGATCTGAAGAAAAATAAGAATATCTTGAACCAAATGATTTCCATTCTCTCTCTCTCTCTCTCTCTCTCCAGCACATACGATGTTAATGTTGCAGCAAAGACCGTTCTCTCCATTTGGGCAAATTATTGGGTCAGGTGACCGAACGCAGAGATGGGTCCGGATATTAATAAAATATTATTTTACAATTAGCGCAACTAAAGCGCAACAAAAGCGCAACCAAAGCGCAACTAAAGCGCAAGTCAAAAAGCGCAACTAAAGGGCAATCAAAGCGCAACTAAAGCGCAACCAAAGCGCAACTAAAGCGCAAGTCAAAAAGCGCAACTAAAGCGCAAGCTGACGCGGCAAATTTTTATTGGATGTCCGAACTTATTTTTCGGCTCCGATCACCTGACCCAATAATTTGCCCTATTTGTCAGAGGTGGAACCTAGTGTAGTTAATTGTTAGAGGTGGAACATTTTCATAAGTTTGTACCCCCTCAATAGAAGTTTTTTTTTTTCCTTGAGCCCTTTCAACAATAACAACAACAAAATACTGCCTAGCTAGCTAGTCAGCCTAAGCCTCAAACTAGTACGCTGTCAGCTCTCTCCAAATCTCAGGATTTTCCATTCAGCCCTTCTTGTTGAGTCATCATTGGTCAAGCGCTAGTGCTACATACCATCCATTTTCCACTACATCACTTTTCTATTATTCTACACGTGCTACACAAACTCCCTTTCCCACTCTTTTCCCTCCTCACCCTATTGCCTCGGCTAGTCACACCCCCACCGCCCATTAGACCCATGTCGGCCACCCAATCACTTGAACAAAGGTGAACATCTAGGCTAGTCCCACCCCCAACGGCTAACCATTGTTTTGCTTCAGAAAGTAGTAATAAAGTTTTTCAAAACAAAGCCTAAGTTTAATACGTAATAAGAATGAGTTGTGGTCTATATCCACAGCTCATTCACAAAAGAAGGCAACTTATGGCTGAATAATCCAAGAAGTCATATAACATTTTTGAAAACAAAATGCAATTTGATAAATAATTAATATTTCATTAGAAAAAGAAATGAAAGAATATTTATTGAGTTTTATTATTATTATTGGGAAATTTAAGAGATTCTATACGTGTAGAATTTTTTTACTATTGAGCTATCTTTTGAGTTCATCCATCCTTACCAATTGATGAAGAATAAGGCCATATATATATATATATATATATAAAGAGGTTGGTTAAGCCTCTATTGTCCATGCTTTTATTTTTTTATTTCTACCCTTTTTTATGGATATTTAGGCCAATTAAGTCAAACTCACACACTTAATAAATGCAGGTTTCGAATTCAATACCTCTTAGTTGGTAGCTAAAGCTCTCAATCAACAAATCAAGATGAGCCGCTTATTTCTAACCCCTCTCTTTATGTGTATTTTTATATCCTTTCTTGGTGGCACTTCTCGCTACATTAATAACTAGGCTTCTAAATGCCAAGCAGCTGTTCTTTATCATAAAACATGTAAATTTAGTTTTTACTAGAATAAAAATCAAATCGTTCTACTGGAAAGGAACTTTTGAATTTTTTTGAAGTCTAATCATCTCCAACTAAAAAAAAATAAAAAAATACTAATAAAATTGATCCTTTTTTTTTTTTTTTTCATTCTTGCATAAATTACCCTTGTTTACTTGATTGTGGTTTACTTCAAGCAATATCAATTCAATAATTTGTCAGTTAGGAGTGTAAATTAGATAAGTCGTGCTTGAATTATTCTTGGTTTTAGCTTGAGCTTGATTAATAAATAGAGCTCGAGTTGAAGCTTGAACTTAATTCTATTATTTGAGTCTGCAGCTCATTTATTATGAGAAAAAAATAATTATGATTGAAATGCTTATTTTAATAAAATGATAAAAAGAATAAGAAATTAGAACAAAAATATTTTTATATAAGATATAGTGATATAATTTTTACACATTTAACAATTTTGTACTTAAGCTCATAATTGCTAATATATTTGATATTAATATTTTTAAACAAAGTGAATCACAAGCTAATTAGTCGAGCTGGGGTTGACTTAAGTTTAACTCATTAGCTCATTAGACTTTGACTGCCGAATATTTTTGAATGAGTAGACTCATTAATTACCTCAACTCACGGACACTCTTAATGTTTATAGTTATTTTCATTGACTTTTTTGCATTAATATATTTCCTGAAAGTATTTTCGTTGACTTCTTTGCGTAAATATATTTGGTTTTAGAGGAATTGGTCGTTGACCTCGGTTTTAGCTATAACTTGACGTTTAATCGAACAGCTTCCAAATATTCTTTTGCTTCTTCTGCTTCCACCTTCCCAATTATTTATATATTCTTAATAAAGATTAATATTTGAAGAATTCAAAGTGACAATTACATTTTTGTCGATGTGATAGCCCCGATATGAAACTCATTTCAATCAAAAGAATTCCATTAATTGTCTCCAACATATCAAGAGCCGAGAGTGCGATGGGCTATTTCAAGATTCAGAGGCCTCGCTCAGTTTGAATGAATCCACTGATGTTTTTTATTCATTAGGAGGAAGGCCCTGGCTCAATGTAGTAAATATACATCATATAGAGTGCATTAGTTGGTGGGAGTTGGAATTATTAGTGCTGATATGTCACTACAGGAAAACTGCTCATTATCGGCGAAATTTCCGGCGGATTTCCGGCGGGCAGGCGGTTTCTGAGCTCGGGCAGGGCGGGCTCGGGTAGGCAACTCCAGGTAGGCGGGTAGCACGTCGTCGGGCGGGCAGCCGGGCAGGAAACAGTCCGGCGGGCAGGTGCATCCAGATCAGCTCTTTAATTAAATTTGTTTATTTTTTTTTTATTCCGGCGGTTTGTTTTCGCCGGACAGTCGCCGAAAATAGTTTCTGGCGAACAAATTTTGCCGGAAAAATTTTCCAGCGTATGTTCTCGACGGAAATTTTTTTGCGACCCGAGTTTTTCTGTCGAAAAAGATTTCCGTCGGAAAACCGCCGGAAATTTCAAAATCCGCCGGAAAATGTATTTTATCCGCCGGAAAAATCCGCCAGTAATATGCGATATTCCTGTAGTGTGTTCGTTTGGTCGATAGGATTATAGTCGGTGTCATGATCTGGCCCGATAAGCTCTATTTAAATAGGCGGGAACTAACGGTCATACGGTAGTTACAAAAACTTTTATTTTAACATTTCAACATAAAAAAACTCAAATATTCATACAACTTCAAAATCTAAAAGAGCCACTAAACATCCATTTCAACCATCACTATTACATCAAAATAAACAATATCTCATAAACATAAAAAAAACTACTACAATAGTTCACAACACATAAACTAACTCGTGACATAACATAATCATAAAACATGTTTTCTTACACTGTTCTACGCTGGTATGTAACAGGTCTATCAACCATCAATTTTTATCAGGTTTTTCTGAAAATTATTCCCACAAACATGGATGAGCTAACGCTCAACAGGTAATAAGTATTTCTAATAAAATCATAAAACAAGGAATAAGAAATAAAGCAAGGAATAAGAAATAATATGCATGTAACTTTCATATGATATTTCTAAAATAATTATCATAAGTAATTACAATAAAAAATCATAAATTTAACTTTGGGTATGTATATTCATATTCTTAGGGCTGTCAATATTTGACCTGACCCGAACCCGAATCGGATCAGGTTCAGGTTAGAGATTTCGACCTGTTTGTAAAACCGGGTTGGGTTCGGGTTGACCCGGAAACCCGAAATCAACCCGGTTTGACCTGTTTTTAATTAATTTATGAGGGTTTTAATGGATTTTTATGAAATAAGTAAATGATATTTCAAAAAATTATAAACATTATTGCCCAAATTAAATAAATCTTGATTTATTTTAAACTAATTGAAGTAAATCTTACCTTAATTTGATTTAGATTTAAATAAATTAAATTAAATAAAAAATTTAATAAAATATACCCGAATCGGGTCCGGTTCGGGTTGACCCGAAGTGGGTCGGGTTCGGAAAACCGACCCGTTTGCAAAAACGGGTCGAGTTGAACAGTGTCGGGTCAATTTCGGGTTGGACCCGAACCCGACCCGTGACCCGATTTTGATAGCCCTATATATTCTGTATGACATCATAAATGTCTATTTTTCATTAATCTTTACATATAACGATAACTTTATCATTTTTCATAACTTTTCCTTCAATTCTTATATGCATAGAAGCATAAATACTTAGTCTTAGTTTTATACATATAACCCGGAAGTACCAACATTTTTATACTGATCATATACACATTCAAATTTAGCCATTCATTCTATTTATTTGCTATGAAGAGCCCTTTATTATTTTCTCCAAATAGCCTTTTATCATTTGCTCTGAATAATCATTTACCATTTGGTACTCCGAATCATCATATATATTCAATCATTCAATGCTTATCGTAGGAAGATTAAACCATTCATGCAATAATATGTGCTTGTTTAATGTTGTTTCATGCTCATTCCACTATACTATTTTCATGAAATTTTACATGTTAACATTTAAATAAAAATAAAATGGAAAATATGTCACATTAAATATCATCATTTGTTGTACTATAAAATGTGAAATATATAAATCATATTTATTTTTAACATTTAAAAAGAAGACTTATGAATTTATAAGAAATAAGAATAACTACCTCAAAAAATAAAGTAAACATCTACAACGTCGCTTATGCTTGTAAAGTTCCTTTATACCTAAATTTAACTATAAATGTCAAACATTAATACCAACTCCTTAATCATGATACCTTCTACATTTTCATTAAATA
Source organism: Dendrobium catenatum (assembly GCF_001605985.2). Lineage (NCBI taxonomy): Eukaryota > Viridiplantae > Streptophyta > Magnoliopsida > Asparagales > Orchidaceae > Dendrobium > Dendrobium catenatum. The sequence goes on from NW_021319567.1 coordinate 141,561, forward strand.
AGTAATTTAATATTTTATTTTTGGATTTAATTAATCCTTAATTTTTAAATTCCTAATTTTTGTAATTTCTCATATTTTTTCCCTTTCTAATTCATTCAAATTGCTTAACTTAATTAAAAATAATTTTGAATTTCAGTTTACGTACCCTAAAAATCCTAATTTTTTTAAACATAATCTCATTTTTTTTCGTTATATTTTTATGCCAAAACACCCCCATTATCAAATCAATATTTAGGGAATATCTATTTTCGGATTATTTTAATTCAAAATTATGAAAAATAAAATTTTCATGCAAAATCTAAATTTTACCTCATTAGAACATTCCTAAAGTCATTAGGAAGGAGTTTTGTGAAAAACTTATTAAAAGAAATGCAAATTTGAAAAACCCTAATTTTTTCAAACTCCTTAAAAATTGGGGAAACTTAAAATAAACAAGATCACATTTGTTTTAAAAAAAGATGGGGAAACTTAAAATTTCATTGCTAAAATTCTTTCCCAAATATCCTCTAACAATTTCCTAAATAAATTTTAAGTTTTGGAGAAACTCTAAAAATTTCTTCTAAAGAAATCTACATGAAAAAGATTATTTTTAGGTTTAGGAACTTACCATTTCTCTTCCTTAAACTCTTCTCTTCGTTTTCCTTCAAAAATCGTTGCCCACGCCGCCCAAGGAACCTTGCCCCCCATTGTCTGCCTCTCCCCTTATGTTTCCTTTTTCGGCTGAACTAAGCGACAACAAAATGAAAGGGGTCGAAGGCTTTTGGTCCCTTTTAGGAGATTTGGGCGGTTGGGGAGCACAAATGACAAATATACTCCCTTCATACAATTGTTTTATGTAGTATAAGAGGGCAATTTAGTAATTTTCATTTTATGAAACTTCGGCGATTTTTAACTTTTAAACCATGTGAAATTTACTATAAGCTCTTTATATCAAATTCAGTGAAATTTGATGTACTATTTTATAAAATTAATTTTGTCAAAATCTAACGACTTTCAAAATTGAACTATTTCATTGTTGTTGATCAAAATACGTGCAATACTTACTATTTGATATTTTTCAGGTTTTACAGTGGGTGAGCGATGTAGGTTAGAAGGACCATGGTCGGATGACGATAATCAAAAGTATCGTAGTCGGGCGATGGTGGTCGGAATGACCATAGTCGGGCAATAGAGGCAGAAAAGATCATAGTCATGCGACGATGGTTGGAAGGATCGTAATCGTTGGGCAACAGAGGTTGGGAGGATAGTAGTCGATAGATGACGAAGGTCAAAAAGACCATAGTTGGCGATGGTGGTTGGAAGAACTGCAAGTGGCGAGTGATGGGTCGGGAAGACCGTAGTCGGCGGATGACGGAGGTTAGAAAGACCGTAGTCATCTGGTGACAGTGGTCAGAAGGACTGTAGTGCGTAGGAGACAGAGGTTCTGAGGACTGTAGTCATTGGATGACGGAGGTTAGAAAGATTATAATCTACGGGCGATGATGGTTGGATTGTTGTCCAACTATGGAGGTCAGAAGGACCATAGTTTGATGACGGAGGTCATAAATATTGTTGTCAGCGGGACAAGAAGGTTGGGAGGTACGTAGTAAGTGGACCACGGAGGTCATAAAGATTGTTGTCCAACTATGGAGGTCAGAAGGACCATAGTCTGACGACAGAGGTTGAAATGACCATAATCTGGCGACAGAGGTCAAGAGGATAGTAGTTTGGTTATAGAGGTCGAAAAGATCGTAGTTGGCGGGTAATGATGGTATGAAGGAACTCCGACGCTTATCGACGAAAGAGCAGGAGTCCTACCGTGGTTGACAAATAAATGGAAATCTAATGGTTATCAAAAAGAACTTCTGTGGTGGTATACGAATGGCTGGAAGTTGGGAAGAACTCCAGCTATGCTCTACAAACAGGGTGAAGTCAGCAAAAACTTCGGCGGTGGTTGATGAAAGGGTGGATGTCCATCGGTAGTCAGCAAGAATTTCGACGGTTGACGGAAAGAACTCCGGCGATCATCGGCAAGAACTCTGACGGTTGTCGACAAACGGACGGAAGTTCGTCAGTGGTCTGCAAGAACTCTGGCGGTAGTCGGTGGCAAGTCTGCTCCCAAATTCCTCTGTTCTCTTCCTTCTTCTTCTCCTCTTCCCTTCTCATGGAAAGAATAGGGGCCATTTATAATTTTTTGAAAGTGGCATGACTTGTAAATATGGGGAGGATCAAGGCCAAGATGGGAGTGATTTGAATAGACGACTGATATTTATCTCTTTGATCAAGGATCATTTATTGATCATTTGAATGTCTTAATGATATCAGAATTTGGTGATCTTACGCCCGTTGGATTCATCTCGTCGAGCCGCTTGATTTGACTATAAGCATGTCAAGTTTGGAGTTTGTTTGGTAATCCAAATTATGCTTTGAACTTTTTAAATATGCATTAGACCCTTTATTTGGGCTCATTTGGGCTTGGATTTAACTGATTTTGTTGTCGTTGGGTTTGTCTTTCCGATACGTTCAGTTCGACTATAAGTTTGTTGAAATCGGAGTTTGGACGGTCCCAAATTTAATTTTAGAAGCTTTCAACTCAATTTTTCATTAAGATTCGTGTTCGATCAAAATAATTTTTTGATGATATATCAATTGTCCTCATATTTTTGAATGTCGAAGCTCCAAAAGTCCAAAAATACATATCACAAATTTTGTTGTTTTTTTTAACGTATTTTGAAACTCTTTAATAGAGCGATCTTGTGCGCATTTATCATTCTTAATACCCAAAACCTGTGATGTATCTTATTTGACGGTGAAATGTCATCTTGACCTTTCTTAATTCAATAGACATTAATCTTACATATTATAGTATAAGCCAGTTTAAACTCTTATTTGTAAGATTGGATGAGGAATATAGTTTGTATAATATAATTTTTGTATTACCAGTTTATGATATTAACATGTCTTAATGCTATATATCTTAAGAGTTTAATACCGCCTCTTTTCTTCATTGTAAGAATAATTAAGCTTTTTGGCCTTCTGATACTATTAAGTCCACCTCTTATTCGTATATAAGCATTATGTATACTAATTTGTATAATATTGTTTTGGAATTATACATGTATATGATCTGTATATTATAAATGTTGCGTCCAATAGTATTCCCGGCGGTAGAGAAATATAAAGTTTAACGTCTTAGCGTTGTACGAAAATTCAGCACGCAATCACATAAGAGAGAGGGTGTAGCATTTACTAGAGATACAAAAAATTTTACGTGAAAAACCCCTGAAAAGGGGAAAAAACCACGAGGCCTAGCCCAATTTGAAAGAATCCACTAGTATTGCAGTAGATTACAAATGAGGCCCTTCCTTGGGGGAATGTCTTAGCTTGATGTACATTATATGAAGTACATAATGAGAATACAAAAAGTCAATGTTGACGTGTTCGTTTGATTGGATGGACTATAGTCGGTGGGCGACATAAGTCAGAAGGACCGTAGTCTGCAGGAGACGGAAGTCGGAAGGACTGTAGTCGATGGGCGACGTAAGTCGGAAGGACCGTTGTCTGATGACGGAGATCAGAAGGACGGCGTCAGGTAGAAGTCCAGTTATGAATAGAAATCTCACATTGGATAGTTACCAGGAGAAAATCCAACACCAGGAAAAAGTCTGATGTTAGGTAGAAATCTGGCGACGAGCGGAGGTCCGTCGTTGGGTAGAAGTCCGAATTCAGTTGGTGGCTGGGGAGAACTCCAGCGTTAGATGTATTCGGGAAAAACTCCGGCGTCACTTGGAGATCGGGCAGAGTTCCGGCGTCACTGGAAAGTCGGGCGGAATTCTGGCATCACTTGGAAGTCGTGCGGAATTCCGGCGTCACTGGGAAGTCAGGCAGAATTCCGTCGTCACTTGGAAGTCGGGCGGAATTCCGGCGTTGTTTGGAAGTTGTGCAGAATTCTGGCGGTGGTGGTCGAGGAGTTTCTTCCCTCCTAATATTCTCTTCTTCCTTCCCTTCTTCTCTTCTTACTTGAGACTCCCCTCAAAGAGAAATGAATGGTCTATTTATAGATTTCTGGAGTCGCATGACCAATAAATAGAAAGAGGATCAAGGGCAAATGTGGAGTGGTTCAGATGGACGGCCGATATTGAATCCCTTGATTGTGGACCGTTTGTTAGACATTTGAAGTTTTTAATGATATCGGAATTCGGCGGTCTTCGGCTTGTTGGATTCATCTTGTTGAGCCGCTCGATTCGACTATAAGCGTGTCATGTTTGGAAACCGTTTGGTAAACCAAATTGTGGTTCGAACCTTCCAACAGCGCTTCGGGTCCTTGATTCGGACTCATTTGTGCTCAGATTAGTTGAATTTGGTGTCGTTGGCTTCGTATTTCTGAGACGCTAAGTTTGACTATAAGTTTACTGAAATTGGAGTTTGGATGATCCCATATTTAATTTTTGAAGTTTCCGGCTTGATTTTGCCTCGAGATTCGTGCCCGATCAAGATTATTTTTTTGATGATATATCAATAATATACAGATATTAATATGCAAACTAATTGATCCATATGGATAATATGTGTATATAATGTCATTTTCAAATATATATTTGATGACAATTATATTTTAATATAATTTTACTGAGAAAATTATAAGCTTTAACATATTACTTAGTTTTAATGTACATATAATATATATATATATATAATTTTAGAAGTTTTTAGAAAAACATTTCATCTACTCCATCCTTTATCTATAAATATCTCTTTAGAAGGTAGAGGAAAAAACAATCTCTTGTGTCGGTCCAAGTCCTCCCCTTGGATTGATAACTCAGAGATTATCACCTGCGATTAAAACATTGCTCTCTTGTGTCGGTCCAAGCATTCATCTAGATTGGTAGTTTGTAAGAGTAGGTGGCGAACAAAGCGAACATTGGTGGCAATCAAAGACTGGTTCTCTTGTGATGGTCCAAATTTTTCTTTGGATTGATAACTCGATCGGAGAATGTTGATGGTGATCAAAACCTTGCCCTCTTGTGCTGATCCTTATGTGGATTGGTAGCTCAGAGGGCATTGAGGGCAATTAAAATTTTGCTTTCTTGCAAAAGTCAGAAACGACCCAACGTTGGCCTCTCTTAGAGAGAGATTTGGCATTATCAATGCCTGATAAGAAATCTGATGATAATAAAAGGACATGCATAAGCCAAATAATTGTTGGTGACTAAGTGGAGGTTAGCATCCAGACGTTGGTCCAATGATGGTCGGGCAAACTTTCGCTGATGTTAGATGGTCGAGCCATATGCTAATGATAAATATCGAGCAGTATTATGTTGGAGATAGAATACATATATGTTGACCGGTGCAGATAACTAGAATTTTGAAGAAGAGGGTCAAATATTGTGTCAACCATAATTGTCTAATAACATACTAATGATGCCAATAGAGTGGAGGCACATAGGGCATTCAATCCTTCTTAGAAGGAACTAAGAAAGATGCTTCGAAATGCTTTGGGGAAGAGGTCGATGGGATCCATCAAAGATGTTTAACCAATGATATTTGACTTATCGAAGTTTATATCTCATAATGATATGTGTACATGTTAACTTGCATGGAGAAGGTTAAAAGAAATCTACTAAGGGTGCTTTTCTTATCCGAGGCTATTTTTCAAAATATTATTTTAATGACATTAACCTATGTGAAGAGGTCGACGAAAGCCACAAAGGATTTTTGACCTATTCAAGGTTATTTATTAGGCCGTTTCTTGATGACTTTAATATGTGTGGAAGATGTTGAAAAAATTCAACAAAGATGTATGATCTATTCAAGGTTGTTTGTCAGAGCATTGCTCAATGGCGTTAACCTGTGTGAAAGAGCTCAAGAGAATCCATCAAAGATGTATGACCTATATGAAATTATTTTTTAGAGTATTGATCGATGATGTTAACCAATATGGAAGAGATTGAGAGAATTCATGAAGGAAGTATGACCTATCTGAGGTTGTTTGTCAAAGCATTGCTCGATGATGTTAACCTGTGTGGAATAGGTCGAAAGAATCTATCAAAAATGTATGACCTATTACAGGTTATTTGTCAGAGTGTTGATCGATGATGTTAACATGTATGAAAGAGATCAAGTGAATCCACAAAAAATATATGACATATCTTAGGTTGTTTGTTAAAGCGTTGCTCGATGATGCTAACATGTGTGGAAGAGGTCGAGAGAATCCACCAAGGATGTATAACCTATCTGAGATTATTTATCAGAGCATTACTTGATGACGTTAGCCTGTATGGAAAAGGTCAAATTGAATCCCCTTGGGATTAATTATGCCTTAACTGGAGGGGACATGTGCCATGTGTATCCCGAATCAAAGGTGATGAATAGTCTATCTTTAGATGGTTACTATTTTTTTTAGGTTGAGATTATGAACTTGCCCAATGAGGAGAAGTCTAGCTATAGGCTATAAATAGCTTGCAATTTATTGGAAACATTCTTGCATTTGTTAGAAGCTTTATGAAAAATAGTTTCCAAAGATATTATCGTGGATGTCGAAAGATTTGGAGGAATTTTCTTGACGACGGTTGCACTCAAGGTTGCCCCTAAGCTTATATTTAATTCCAATGACATTGATGTGGCATTGGTTGATACTTGAGGAGAAAAAGAAAATTGAATAACTTTGGCCCCCAGCTAAGAATATTTTCACACATTTGGCGTCAAACTGTTGCATCCTAAATATTTGTGATGTTAGAAAGTGATATAGTTTAGAGCCTTAGCTTAGTACGAAGACTCATCATAAACATATAAGAGAATATGGGTTATAAGTAGGGTGTAGCATTCAAAAGAGCACCAAAATTTTTATTTGGAAACCCCTGGAAAGCTGGAAAAACCACGGGGCCTGGCCCAATTTGAATGAATCCACTAATGTTTTCGACAGATTACAAGTGATGCCCTTCATTAGGATGAAGTCCCTGGCTCAATGTAGTAAATATACAACATATATAGTGTATTATTTGGTGGGAGTTGGAAGAATTAGTATTGATATGTTCATTTGGTCGACATGACTATAGTAGGCTAGTGATGTAGGTTAGAAGGACAGTAGTCGGATGACGATAATTGAAAGTATCATAGTTGGGCAATGGTGGTCAGAATGACCATAATTAGGCAATAGAGGCCGAAAAGACCATAGTTAGACAATGGTGGTTAGAAAGATCATAATTGGTGGGAAATGGAGATCGGGAGGACCGTAGTCGGTAGACGACGGAGGTTAGAAAGACTATAGTTGGCGATGGTAGTTGGAAGAACCGTAATTAGCGAGTGACGGAGGTCGGGAGGACCGTAGTCGGTGGAAGATGGAGGTCATAATGATTATAATCTCGGGTGATGGTGGTGGATGGACCGTAGTCGGTATGAGACGGAGGTTGGGAGGACCATAGTCGGTGGATGACGGAGGTCTGAAAGATTTTAGTCCGACAATGGAGGTTAGAAGGACCGTAGTATGACGATGGAGGTTGAAATAACAATAATTTGGCGATGGAGGTCAAGAGGACTGTAGTTTGTTGACGGAGGTTGGAAAGACCTTAGTCGGCGGGTGATGACGATATGAAGGAACTCTGGCGGTGATCGACGAAAGGACAGAAGTCCGAGGTGGTTGAAAAATAGGTTGAAGTCTGAAGGTTGTCGAGAAGAACTCATGTGGTGGTTGACAAATGGGTAGAAGTTTGGAAGAACTTTGACGATGGTATACAACTAGAGGGAAGTCAGGAAAAACTTCACCGGAAGTCGACAAATCGGTGGAAGTTCATCGGTGGTCGGTAAGAACTCCTGTAGTGAACTACAAGAACACCGGCGGCGTTCGGCAAGAACTCCAGTGGTTGTCGGCAACAATTCCTACGATCGTCGGCAAGAACTCTAGCATTGGTCGACGAACAGGCATAAGTCTGTCGGTAGTCGGCAAGAACTTCAGTGGTGGTCGGCGGCAAGTCTGCTCCCAAAATCCTTCCTTCTTCTTCTCCTCTTCCCTTCTCATGAGAAGAATGTGAGATATTTATAATTTTTTTAGAGTTGAATGACTTGTAAAAGTGGGGAGGATCAATGTTAAGATGGGAGTGGCTTGAATGGATGACCGATATTGATCTCTTTGATCATGGATTATTTATTGATCATTTAAATGTCTTAATGATATCAGAATTTGGCGATTTTAGGCTCATTGGATGAAACTTAAAATTTCATTGCTAAAATTCTTTCCAAAATATCCTATAACAATCTCCTAAAAAATTTTCAAGTTTTGGAGAAAGTCTAAAAATTTCTCCTAAAGAAATCTATGTAAAAAACAGATGATTTTTAAGTTTAGGAACTTACCCTTTCTCTTCTTTAAACTCTTTTCTTCGTTTTCCTCCCAAAACCACTGCCGACGTCGCCCAAGGAACCTTGCCCGCCGCTCCTTGTCCACCTCCCCCTTTTGTTTCCTATTTTGGCTGAACTAAGCAACCGCAAAATGAAAGGGGTCAAAGGCTTTCAGTCCCTTTTAGGAGATTTGGGCGGTTGGGGAGCCCAAATGACAAATATACCCCCCTTCATACAATTGTTTTATGTAGTCTAAGAGGGAAATTTAGTAATTTTCATTTTATGAAACTTTGACAAATTTTAACTTTCAAACCATGCAAAATTTACTATATGTCATTTCTATAAATTTGAGTGAAATTTAATTTACTATTTTATAAGATTAATTTCGTCGAAACCCAATGACTTTGAAAATTGAACTATTTTTGTCGTTGTGCATCGTAATACGTGTGAAGCTTATGATTCATTATTTTTTCAGGTTTTACAGTGGACGAGTGATGTAGGTTAGAAGGACCGTGGTCGGAAGACGATAGTCAAAAGTATCGTAGTCGGACGACGGTGGTTGGAAGGACCGTAATCGGCGGGCGACGGAGGTCGGGAGGATAGTAGTCGACATATGACGAAGGTTAAAAAGACCATAGTTGGCGATGGTGGTTGGAAGAACAGTAAGTGGCGAGTGACGAATGTTGGGAGGACCGTAGTTGGCTGAAGACGGAGGTCAAAAAGATCGTAGTCATCAAGCGACAGTGATCGGAAGAATTGTAGTTTGCAGGAGACAGAGGTTTGGAGGATCGTAGTTGGTGGACGACGGAGATCAAAAAGATTATAATCTATGAGCGGTGGTGGTCGGATTAACCGTAGTCGGTGGGACACGAAGGTTGGGAGGTCCGTAGTCAGTGGATGACAGAGGTCAAAAAGATTGTTGTCTGATGATGAAGGTCAGAAGGACTGTTGTCTGACGACAGAGGTTAAAATGACCATAATCTGGCGACAGAGGTGAAGAGGACAGTAATTTGGTGACAGAGGTAAAAAAGATCGTAGTCGGTGGGCAAAGATGGTATGATGGAACTTTGGCGGTGATCGATGAAAGAGCAGGAGTCCTACGGTGGTTGACAAATAAATTAATGGAAGTCTGACGGTTGTCGGGAAGAACTCCTATGGTGGTACACAAATTGGTGGAAGTTGGGAAGAACTCCAACTGTGCTCTACAAACAGGAGGAAGTCAGCAAAATTTTGGCGGTGGTTCACGAACGGGCAGATGTCCGTTGGTGGTCGGCAAGAACTCCAGCGGTGGACGATAAGAACTCCGACTGTGGTCAACAAGAACTCTGACGGTTGTCAACAAACGGGCGGAAGTATGTCGGTGGCCGACAAGAACTCCGGCGGTGGTCGGGTTGAAAGTGGCATGGGTTGTAAATATGGGGAGGATCAAGGTCAAGATGAGATTGATTTGAATGGAAAGCCGATATTGATCTCTTTGATCATGGATCGTTTATTAATCATTTGAATGTCTTAATGATATCATAATTTGGTAATCTTAGGCTTGTTGGATTCATCTCGTTGAGCCGCTTGATTTGATTATAAGCATGTCACGTTTAGAGTTTGTTCAGTAATCCAAATTATGCTTTGAACTTTTCAAATATGCATTAGACTCTTGATTTGAGCTTGGATTTAACTGATTTTAGTGTCGTTGCGTTTGTCTTTCCGAGACATTCAATTCGACTATAAGTTTATTGAAATCAGAGTTTGGACGGTCCCAAATTTAATTTTAGAAGCTTTCAACTCAATTTTGCCTTAGGATTCGTGTTCGATCAAGATAATTTTTTGATGATAAATCAGTTGTCCCTCTATTTTTGGATGTCAAAGCTCCAGAAGTCTAAAAATACATATAACAAAATTTTGTGGTTCTTTTTTATGTATTTTGAAACTCTTGAATAGTGCGATCTTGTGCGTATTATCATTCTTAATACCCAAAACTTGTGATGTATCTTATTTGATGGTGAAATGTCAATCTTGACCTTTCTTAATTCAATAGACATTAATCTTACATAGTATAGTATAAGCCAGTTTAAACCCTTATTTGTAAGATTGGTTGAGGAATATAGTTTGTAATATATAGTTTTTGTATTACCAGTTTATGATATTAACATGTCTTAATACCATATATCTTAAGAGTTTAATACCGCCTCTTTTCCTCATTGTAAGAATAATTAAGCTCTTTTGGACTTCTGATACTATTAAGTCCACCTCTTATTCGTATATAAGTTTTCTCTCTACTAATTTGTATAATATTATTTTGGAAATTATACATGTACAAGATCTGTATACTCTAATATACAGATATTAATATACAAACTAATTGATCCATATCGATAATATGTGTATATAATATCAGTTTCAAATATATATTTGATGAACAATTATATTTTAATATAATTTTACTGAGAAAATTATAAGCATTAACATATTACTTAATTTTAATGTGTATATAATATTAAGTCTCGAAGAGGTAATTTTTTTGTTTTTTGTTTTTTGTTTTTTTTTTTTGAATTTTGTGCTGCCGCTTTGGGCAGCTGAGGTGGTAGCAATACCTCCTGGATTTTGATGATTTTTTAAAACATATTTTTGAATAGAAGTAATTAATGAGGTGCTTTTAAAATTTTAAAAAATTATTCAAAAAAATTCAAAACATTTCTAAGCCAAATAATGGTTGGTGACTGAGTGGAGGTTAGCATCCAGACGTTGGTCCAATGATGATCGGGCAAACTTTCGCTAATGGTAGATGGTCAAGCCAAGAGCGAATGATAAATATCGAGCAGTATTCTGTTGGAGATAGAACATATATATGTTGACTGGCGCAGATAACTAGAAATTTGACTAAGAGGGTCAAATATTGTGTCAATCGTAATTGTCTAATAACACACTAATGCTGCTAATATAGTGGATGCATATAGGGCATTCAATCCTTCTTAGAAGGAACTAAGAAAGATGGTCAAAATGCTTTGGGGAAGAGGTCGATGGGATCCATCAAAGAAGTTTAACTAAGGATATTTGACTTATCGAATATAATTTCTCATAATGATATGTGTAGATGTTAACTTGCATGAAGAAGGTTAAAAGAAATCTACTAAGGGTGTTTTTCTTATCCGAGGCTATTTTTCAAAATATTATTTGGCATTAACCTATGTGAAGAGGTCGAGGGAAGCCACAAAGAATTTTTGACATATTCAAGGTTATTTATTAGATCGTTACTTGATGACTTTAACCTGTGTGAAAGAGATCAAGAAAATTCAACAAAGATGTATGACATATCTAAGATTATTTGTCAGAGCACTACTCAATGACGTTAACCTGTGTGGAAGAGGTCAAAAGAATCCATTAAAGATGTATGACCTATCTGAGATTATTTTTCAAAGTGTTACTCGATGACATTAATCTGTGTATAAGAGGTTGAGATAATCCATGAAGGATGTATGACCTATCTGAGATTATTTGTCAAAATATTGCTTAATGACGTTAACCTATATGGAATAGGTTGAGAAAATCCACCAAGGATGTATAACTTATCATAGATGGTTTGTCAGAGTGTTGATTGATGATGTTTACATATATGAAAGAGGTCAAGAGAATTCACAAAAAATATATGACCTATCTGAGGTAGCTTGTCAAAGAGTTGCTCGATGATATTAACCTATGTAAAAGAGGTTAAGAGAATCCACCAAGAATGTATGACATATCCAAGATAATTTGTCAGAATATTGCTTGGTGATGTTAACCTGTGTGGAAGAGGTCGAATCAAATCTCTTTGGGATCAATTCTTCCTTAACTGGAGGGGACACATGTCATGTATATCCTGAATCAAATGTGAAGAATAATCTATTTTTAGACTGTTATTGCTTTTTTGAGGTCGATATTATGACCTTGCCCAAGGTGGAGAAGTCCAGCTAGAGGCTATAAATAGTTTGCAATTTATTGGAAGCATTCTTGCATTTGTTAGAAACTTCATAAAAAAATAGTTTCCAAAAATACTATCGTGGATGTCAAAAGATTTGGAGGAATTTTCTTGGCCACGGTTGCACTCAAGGTTGCCCCCAAGCCTATATTTAATTCCAATGACATTGATGCCCCATTGTTTAATATTTGAGGGGCAATAGAAAATTGAATATCTTTGGCCCCAAGCTAAAAATATTTTCCCACATTCGGCGTCAAAGCATCCTGAATATTTGCGAGGGTAGAGAGTGATATAGTTTAGAGTCTTAGCTTAGTATGAAGACCTATCATAAACAGATAAGAGAATATGGTTATAAGTAAGGTGTAGCATTTAAAAGAGACTCCAAAATTTTGATGTGGAAATCCCCGAAAATATGGAAAAACCATGGGACCTGCCCCAATTTGAATGAATCCACTAATGTTTTCGATAGATTACAAGTGAGGCCCTTCATTAAGAGGAAGACCCTGGCTTAATATAGCAAATATACACCACATAGAGTGCATTATTTAGTGAGAGTTGGAAGAATTAGTGTTAATATGTTCATTTGGTCGACATGATTATAGTCGACGAGTGATGTAGGTTAGAAGGACCGTAGTCGGATGACGATAGTTGAAAGTATCATAGTTGGGTGATGGTGATCGGAATGACCATAATCAAGCAATAGAAGCAAAAAAAAAAAAAAAACCATAGTCAAATGATGTTGGTTAGAAAGATCGTAATTTGGGGGCGACGGAGGTTAGAAGGACCGTAGTCGGTAGACGACGGAGGTCAAAAATACTATAGTTGGCGATGGTATTTGGATGAACCGTAATTAGCGAGTGGCAGAGGTTGGGAGGACCGTAATCGCTAGGCGACGGAGGTCAAAATGATTGTAATCTCAGGTGATGGTGGTGGAAGGACCATAGTCAGCATGAGACGGAGGTTGGGAGGATCATAGTCGGTGGATGACAGAGGTCTGAAAGATTGTTATCCGACGATGGAGGTCAGAAGGACCATGGTCTGATGACGCAAGTTGAAATGATAATAATTTGGCGATGGAGGTCAAGAGGACTGTAGTTTGTTGATGGAGATTGAAAAGATCGTAGTCAGCGGGTGACGACGGTATGAAGGAACTCCAACGGTGATCATTGAAAGGGCAGAAGTCCGATGGTAGTTGACAAATAGGTAGAAGTCTGAAGGTTGTCGGGAAGAACTCCTGTGGTGTTTGACAAATGGGTGGAAGATGGGAAGAACTCCGACAATGGTCTACAAATAGGGGGAAGTCGGGAAAAACTTCACCGGAGGTCGACAAACTGGTAGAAGTCCGTCGGTGGTCAGCAAGAACTCCGACAGTGGGTGATAAGAACTCCGGTGGCATTCGACAAGAACTCCAGTGGTTGTAGGAAAGAACTCAGGCGGTCGTAGGCAAGAACTCTGGCATTGGTCGACATTCGACAAACAGGCAGAAGTCTGTCGGTAGTTGGCAAGAACTCCGCCGGTGGTGGGTGGCAAGTCTGCTCTCAAATTCCTCCCTTATCTTCCTTCTTCTTCTCCTCTTCCCTTCTCATAAGAAGAATGTGGGATATTTATAATTTTTTGAGAGTGAAATGACTTGTAAATATGGGGAGGATCAATGTTAAGATGGGAGTGGCTTGAATGAATGACCGATATTGTTCTTTTTGATCATGGATCGTTTATTGATCATTTGAATGTCTTAATGATATCAAAATTTGGCGATTTTGGGCTCGTTGGATCTGTCTTGTCGAGCCGCTCGATTTGACTATAAGCATGTCACGTTTGTAATTTGTTTGGTAATCCAAATTATGCTTTGAACTTTTTAAATATGCATTAGACACTTGATAAGGGCTCATTTGGGCTTGGATTTGACTGATATTTGTGTCGTTGGGTTTGTCTTTCCGATATGTTCAGTTAAACTGTAAGTTTGCTGAAATCGGAGTGGACGATCCCAAATTTAATATTAAAAGCTTTCAACTCAATTTTGCCTCAAGATTCGTGTTCGGTCAAGATAATGTTTTGATGATACATCAAGTACATGGAAAAAAATAGGGATACATCAATCAAAACCGTAAAGAATAGCTTTTGAGACCCGGTTCAATATAACCCAAGCCAAAAAATACGAAATAAGAAATAAGTGTGTGCCTTAATAACATAAGGAGGAGGAGGAGGTTATGACCTTTTTTATTACCAAATTATTTTCCCCTAATTGCAAAAAGTTTATGCTCCATAAACATTAAACTTTTATTCTGAATGTAATTTTATTGATAAGTATGATTGTTAAATATTTTTCAATCACCAATGATATATAACTAACAGTCATGAATATGGTACGATATAATTGAAGCATTATGGTGCGCAGATCCCAACTGGAGGATTACTGCATCCAGCAACACGAGCCCATCCGATCTTCTGCTGCTCATTGTCGTAAACAACCATCACATTTTGCATTGATATAGCTGCATAAAGCATAACAGTCTCAAAATAAACAAATTACAGAGGAAATTAAATAATTTTATATGACACAAACTGATGTGATGTTCAATGTTCAATGTCCAATGCGAACTAATTTAAAGCTTAATTACCTCCAATAAGGTTGAAGCTCAGTTTAATATCGCTGCCATTGAAGATGCCCAAGCAAGCATCGCCTATTTCCTGAAATGAATTGGAGCTTATGAATAATAAAGTTCGCCTCTGTATAGAAATCTGGACGCAAGCTAATATAAGGGAAAGATGCCATGCATACCCTGATGATAAAGTAGTTGTCTGGTGGGATCTCCATAACTCGCCCTTCTCTGAACTTGAGCTTTAAGGTAGGGAAATAACTCCTGATATCAGAGATGGAATTGAAGGGTTTTGTGCCCTTCCAGCAGTGACGGTAGCCCTCGTCTCCGGGTGTTTTTTGCAGCGGCGTCTTTGTAACCTAAAATTCATCGAAGAAATCCCCAGGTCAAAGGAGCTTCAATTCTACAATGAATTTTTCTTTTAAAAATTTTGAAATACGTTGGGTTTTGGGCATGAAGCATGGAGAGCTACCAGGGATAAAAGCTGCTGGTACAGCGGATCTACGAAGTACGTGTTAGTGGTTCCGCTATCAAGAACGAAAGCTTGATTCGACCCCAACAACTGCTCTTGATCATCATATACTACTTCAGCCATCGTCAGTGAGTAGCTGCACATAATATATAATCAATACATAAATTATTATTATGCATAACCTGCTCGATCGATCTTCAAATCAGACCATGAGTACTAATTAAAAACTCACTACGAAATATCGTTCAACATAGGCACCCAAGTGAGGCATCTGGAATAATCGAAATTTTTCCCAATGAACATAAACCCGGAGACTCTCGGATTGCTACTTAGGCAATGACCAAAGATGTTGGCGAAAAAGTGATTTTGGCGTAGCTGCGAGAGTATGCTTATTCTACCTTTGCCAAGCCCAATCATGCCGTGAGTTATTGACTGGCTATTGGGCCCTTTTGATGGGTACTTGTAGCTGCGACCGATGGCAAGGGTAGGGTGGATCGACGAGCCTTCTTTTAAGTGGAGTGTGAAGGAGTCGGTCACAAGGAATCCTTTGGAGGTGGTTTCATCCTGGTAATTGATCTCATAGTGACATCGTTCAGTGTTCTTGCACTCACCTTTGGGCGAAGTTGATTCGTGTAAATCAGTGCAACGCGGTTCATTGCATCGTACATATCGGATGCTATGTGATTCATATCGAGGATAGCGACCCTGCAATGTTAAATTTTGAATGAGAATTAATTTTGATTTGTTTTTTAAATTAATCCAAATTATTCACTTCAATCAATCTTTTAACCGCAACAATTTTATTAATCGTAATGATTAGCAAAATTAATCAAAGATATTAAGGTTTAGAATAAAAAAGAGAGAGTGGATTGATGTGTGCCTTTGGGAGCCACGTGACATCGCTCCCAGTGTCGATGTCGAGGTTATAGCGATTCGGTGGTTTATTACCGATTTTGATCGATACATAGTAGAATCTGCACGAGTTCATCTAACAATCAGCAAACTCCTCATCGTCAATGTAAGACTAAAAGGATCTTACCCATTGGGATAAACGTCTCCGAAAACGGGAATGTTAACGAAATTAGATGGGGGGAGTTCGTCGACGGTGTTGCCCATAGTTTCCGCCACAAAGGGTGAAACACGCTTTCCGGGAATAGCGGAAGGGGAGGAAGAGTTTATCAAGGCGGAGAAGGAAGGAAGCTCGGAGAGGATGACGACGGCGATGAGAAACGCCATGGTTACTAGTTGCATAGCTTGACCCTTTTGCTTTATTTCTATTTTTCTTAGTAACTAAGAAACGGAGAGACTGGAGAGAATACTCTGAATTTTTTTTCCCATCACCGATGTATATATGTGGATGAGAGGAATGGCAGTAGCAAGGCAAGGTCACTGTACGTGGAGGTACAGAGTTTTACTATATTATATTTCGTTAGAAATTATGAAGACTTTGCTCCATGTTCAACAAAAGTTAAACCCACTAATATATATATAGCCCCGTTATTTACAAAGAAATTCATAAATAATATTTTAGTTTATATAAATTATTTAAAAACTATTCTATATAAAATTTATGATTTTATTTAAACATCACAAGATCATTATGTAAAAATAAATATTTCATATTTTAAGATAATATTATGGGCTAGTATCTTTGGCGAGTCCTTAAGAGTTAGTATTTAGGGTTGATACTTAGAATAAGCTTTTATATTTATCTAATTTTTTTTAATGTAAAATAATATAAAAACATCTCTATTTTTTAGGAATCATAAGGACTTCTAAATTCAAAAATAATGAGTGGTTTTTATCAACTTAGAAAATCTCTGCATGCACAAATAAATTTTTAAAATACAATCAGCAGTACATCTGTTTTTTTTTTTTTTTTTTACATCCTCACTTTTTTTTTTTAACATCATCACTTGAACTTAATTTACAATCAACAATTTATCAATATTCCTTTAATGAGTCTCAAATTATTTGTCAATATAGGTTGTTTATATTGGTTATGACGGGAAATAATTTTCATCAAATCGGCATTTTTATAGATTGTTTCTTAGACTTGTTAACGCAACATCTTTGTTTTAGCATTGGTTTGGCTAAATACTTTGAGGGCTAGAAGTAATATTTAGGGGTGGCAAAATTGGTCGACATATTGGATTCGGATCTGATTCGAAATTAACCTGACCCTAATCAAATCAACTCAAAATCCTACCAGTTTAATAAACGGGTTAAAAATGCCAACTAAAATCCAATTTACTAGCAATCTGAATAACCCGACCCACCCAACCTTATTAAATTTATCATAATTGATAAAAAAAGAAGATTCTGCCTAAAAGTAAAAAAAAGAAAAAAATTTGGGTCATAAATAAGTTCATGGGTTAATCCTAACTAGATTTATTTATTAAATGGATCAACTCGGTATGAATGTTTTCTAGTTGGGCCTGGCCAGTTTATGACAACCACTAATATTCATTAAATAAATGTTAATGTGGTCATTTTCTTAAATTTGTCTTCATTAATATATTTTGTTTTGGAGGGCCTGCCCTTATTTTTTCTTTGCAATGACTTGGTTAAAACGCGTTTTCTCAACCAATTTGCAATTATTATTTTTCTTGTTTTACGAACTTAACTGAATTATGTCAAATTCATAATAAGGATTTAAACTTGGCGAATGCAAAGTGATAATTACGTTTTTGTGTAATCAACAATAATAAATATGTTATGCCCAAAATAAGAGGGCGAAATTTTTGAAATTTCATTTGTTCTTTGTTTCTTCATTTGTTTTTTGTTTATCGAACTGAAAAAAAAAACGACTATGCCACTGGTTGAACCATTCGTTGTGGGAGGAGATTTTAAGAAAATAAAGATAAAAATAAATTATGTCATATTTGATTTTTTAATTATTACCACTAAACTATAATTCTCAAATCGTTATCACCCAAATACAATTCTCCAATCAGCCTTGCCGGACAATATTTATCCAACCACCGTTGACTAACTATAGTACTCTGACCACCATCATCTAATTATGATAATCTAAACATCGTCGCCTTACTTTAGTTCTTTGACCACAATGACTAAGATGCTTGATTACTGTCTCTCATTTATATTCCTTCGATCATCATTACTTTATTACAATTCTCTTACTATCATCATACGATTAATTGCAATTCCTGATTGTCATCACCCAACTACGATTATCCAACCACCATCACCCTGTTGTGGTTCTCAAAATACCACCACTTGATTGTGATCCTCTAACCACTGTCACCAGAGACTATTTTTGATCCTCCGATGACCATCATCAGGCTACTTTCATATGACCATCATAGCTTGACTACGACCATTTGACTACTATCGTTTGACTAGAGTCTTACAAGCATCGTCACTCAATTATGCTTTTCCAACCATTATTGCTTAGTTATGATCTTTTGAATACCTTTATCCAACTATAATACTTTGACTGCTATCTTCTAAGTACAATCCTGCATTCATCATTGCATGATTACAATCTTCTGATCATTATTGCTCAACATATGATAATTCTGTTTATGTGGAGTCACCTAGATAAATATATGCCTGATGTAAACAAGATAAGGGTGAAATTATATTTAAATTTTTGAAAGAGAACTTATGGTTGGTTGAACTAGCAATAAAGTGCCAGCTTGAAATACAATTGCCGCTTAATCTTTAGTAATTGCTTTGATGATTTCTTGTAAACTCAAACTAATTTTATGTTACTCTTGTGTGGAAAAATTGTGATGATTGTTGACATTGTTTTTCACACGTGTTGCCTCGAGCATAGCTAATTCCCTTCCATTGAGCAAAATTTGAGCCCGAGCAGGCTTGATCATGCTCGATTGAGCTCCAACAAACCTAATTTGAGTCAAATCGATGCCAATTTGGATTTAATTTCATCAAATTAATACTATCAAACCAAATTGAACTCAAATTGAGCCAAATTGAGCTCTATTTAGCCTCAGATCTGAACACCACAGGAAAGTCAGGTATTTGCGGTGGAGAAATCCGCCGCAAACAAGGCAAATCCTTTGCAAATTTAGTTTTGTGGTAGATTTGATATGTAGAATATTTCAAAGCTAAAGCTCTCATAAAAAAAAAGTATTTGTGTCGGATATAATCCATCGAAAATAACTTGCAACATATTTACGGTGGTTTTACGATGGAGGTAAACTCAAGAAAATGATGTGTCCATTCTAACCAATTGACGCAAATTCCGCTGCTAACTGTGGTGGATTTGTAGCGGATTTACAACAACAATTCCATCGCAATTTATTGCGGTCTTACAGCGGCTTGTCCATCATCATTTGTGACGTAATTTGTGCTGGATGTGTTAAGCATTTTCATGATTGTGAGTTAGACCTCATAGTGTACGGACCCCACCCCCCACCCATTCAATGCTCTCTGTTAAATGTCTAATTTCTTGTGGAATGGTGCATGACTTGTTTTACTCAAATGCAAAGCTTACAAAAGAAGGTTAAAAGAAATAAGTGGTTATGTTAGTTTTAAATTTCACATTCATAATTAATGGCGAAGTGAACGTTATCAAAATTTGCCGAGTCTAAGAAAAAAATAGAGAGTATGCACATGTTGTTTTTCTTATATTATCATTAACATATTGTATCAAGTTTTTTTTTTTTAAGGAAAAATGTGAATGTTAATTAACACTCTTTTTGTTAAGAAAAATCATTTAGATTTATGTTTGCTATATATATATATATATATATATATATATATGCACATGTGTATAAAAAATATCAAAGTTGGGTTATTATATTGTAGATATGTAAGTTTTTCATATAAAAAATGATGGATTTATTTCATATATTCTTTCTTTGAATTTGTGTTTAGTATGACCATCGAATTAGGAGTTTGGAGAGGCTTTTGTGTAAATACATGCTCAAATCATCTCATCAATTGGTTTGTGAGAATCTTGATGCAAGTTCACTCCAATTATTTCATAAAATAATACTCATTTATGAAAATTTAAAACAACATCCATGATACAATATTCGAATGAATAATAGTAGAAATGCATTGTATACATTCATGCCTCAAATATTTGTAAATAAGATGTGTTTGGTTTCATGCCTTAGTGTTTCATATAATAAAATTTGAAAGAATATACCATCCCATACTAGTTTTTGATAAATGTAAATTATGTAGTATTTTACGTATTCTATTTTCAATGAAAATACATTGTTTGTATTTTTATACAAGAAAAGTAAAAAATGGCAAAAAAATTTAAGGAGCTTACAGCGTCGCGACGTTCGATGAAACAATACCACAGTGCTACCTTCAATACCGCCAAGGCGCCATAAATTGAACGTAGCAGCGTCGAGTTCTCTATTTATAAGCGTTGCGGGAAAACAAAACCAGCATTGCCAATGTTGCAGCTTCAAAAGTCAAATTTGTGGCACATGATGCTCTATTTCCAAATGCCACATCACCACAAGTTCTTAATCCTTGGTGCCATTTTTTCCACTCAGGCGCCACAATGATAGAATGTCAAAAGTGTCTTGCAGTTATAACTTCCAAGGGCCACATTTTATAAGTGAAAAGAAGCGACTATTCACTAAGTAACCCATTCATGTCAGCAATCGCCGCAACGGTGTAAATGTTTAAGTGCTGAGGAGTTAGTTCACTTCAAGGGCATCGCGACACAACTCTTTCAAGCGCCGTAGCACTAAATACCTTTTCCGTTGTCTTATAAATAGTTTTGATGTTATGTATCAAAGGGAGTTCAATCACTTGTCTAAAATTTAATACTTTTAGAGTACTTCTCTAGTTCCCTCTTAGAGTAAAATGTAATGGAGGCTGGGAAGTATAATATACAATCATTTGGAGTGTTTAGCCTATATTTCTTGAAGCAACTTTGTAAGTTAAGAAAGATGTATTGATGAGATATTTAATCCTTTCTGATGATATCACTCTCTTATATTTTCATTATTTCATAAATTCAATAAAAATGAATTTTCTTTTCATTTATTCTATGTCTGGCTAATTCTCTTATTTTGAATTGATGATATAAAATGTACATTAAGTATTCATGAAGAATATTTTTCTATAAATGTTAAAGGACAGTTTTCAATATTATCACATTCTTTATTTTATACACAGAGTGGACATATGTGTAGTTAAAATATAGCATGATATATACCTTTGATGGAGGAATATAAGAACAATCAAGAATATTGAGGTATAATATTTACATGTCTTGACATAGGATGTAAAATATTCTAGATTCTTAAGAAGATACTATAATTGTAGAAGGCCAGCAAATGTCATTTTCACCCCTATAAGCTCAATAAAGATAAACCGTCTATGCTTTGAAACACATCTATAATTAAGAGTCTTATTAGGGAATATACGAAATTTATACTAATTAATCTAAAATATTTTATTTAAATATTGTATATAATATTTTTATTATGTTATACAGTGATAGAATATACATAAATATTAATTTTATTTCAGTAGGATAATTATTATAATTAGGGTAAACGGTAGTAGTTTGTTGCAAGTAAACATACTTCCTTGTGAGTTTGACACTTTACCCTATCACTTTATTACTTGATTTGGCACATATACTTACGTATATTAAAAGGAATTTTATTATTTTTATATCAAAACAAACATAAGCATTGTTTAGGGGTGATAATCCCTAGACATATATGTATTTGCATTTCATAAGATATATATCATGCATCAATCATTTTACATTGAACGTTGAATCATATACATTCATTTCAATAAACCATACACAAGCATTCATTTTCGTCATCATACTTATGCATCCATTTTTATGAAACATGTATATGCACGCACGCATGCGCGCGCACACACACACATGCATGTATGCATATATACATATAAGTATATTGACATACATATATGCCCATATATGTGATTAACCTCATGTATCAATTCTCAAGGAGCTCTTTTATATGTAATGGTTTGATTTGCATTAAGCATCCAACGATGTTTATCATATTTTACATTTGGATAGCATCATGATTCTAATGCCTATTCTTTTCTCGGTTGTCTTTCTTTACGATGTACATTGTGTCTTGCATGTGTCACTAGTTGGCAGGTCATGCTTGTTTGGGCCTTATAGAGAGGCTCCTATGTTTTGTTAAGGTGTATGTATGCATCTCGATATGTCATAGTTAGGTATAATTCTGCAACCCTATAAAGGCTTCTCTTGGTAAGGTGAATGACAACAATTGCACACATATAATAACACTTGCACACATAGGACTATGGTTTTATTTTCTCACCCAATAATTCATAATATGATTGTATTTGTCATCGACCATAGAATAGTGTACTTATGAAGCCTTGCCATTGTTGGCTAAGGCTTTTGTCACAACTCAACCCGACCAGGACATGTCCTATCGTGTTGAGCTATGACAGGAAAATTCCAAAATCTAATTTTAGAATTATTTTAGATTTTTTATTAATATTTGTTGAAATAAACAACAAACTACAGAGCTACTAAAATATCCAAATACTAAAAAACTCATCCATAAATTTTCTTTTATTCATTAAAATAAATATCTACACTATAATATATGGCTACAGGCAAGAGCAATAAAACTGAAAATTAAACTAGTCATGATTGTACAAAAATCAAACTAGCAAAATAGCTATGACCTCAGATCTTATTATGAATTACTAGTCCACAACCTCTTTTCCCTTCCCAGATCCTAAAAACTAGAAATAAAATCACAAAAAATTACAACTGCTCAGCAAGTCACACAAGCCAATCTAAATTTGTAAATATTCTTTTATCAAATATTTTGTTGAATATTTAAAAATAATTAGATACAGTTTCACTGAACTGATAATCGCAAAACTTAAAAATTTAATAAATGCATAGCAGTTATTCTCTAATTTAAATAACAGTACATAATAAATAAATAACTTAAACTTCATATCAAAGAGTAGTTCAAATCACATTTCTTAGATCCACACAGAATCTCAAAGGATTATGATCCCTTATAACTCTTAGAAATCCCTTGACACACATAGAATCTCAAAGGATTTGGGCCCCTTATAGCTCCCAACAGATATAATTTAGTCACATATACATATATATTATTACATTATAATAATTAGAGAGTAATTAATTGAGCATGTATCAATATTTTACAATATAGTATAACGATTGATAACATAAAATCAAACTAGATAAAAATGCATATTTTCATAAAATTATCAAATTATGATGGATTGTGTAAAATAATATTTTAAGACTTTTGCTGTAATACAACACTATTTTTCAACATCCAAAAAAAATTCTATTTATAAAAATCCCGCAAATTTCAAAACCCTAGGTGAAAATTTTCTAAAAAATATTTAAAATGTGCATAATCCTAATGTTTATAACATATAAAAAGTTACGTGGTTAAAATTTTACCTCTACAAAATTATCCCCATTTTTTGCTAATGGATATAAAATTTTAATCAAAATGTTCACTAAAACTTGTATATTTTTTTTAAAAAAATTGAGATAGGTATAATGTTTCTTATATCAAGACGAACGAGTTTCCCAACTAGAAAGCGGACGAAAATGACCAAAACTTACCCAAAACTGGATTTCCTTTCTTTCTCTCTCCTCTTTTCCTCTTATTTTTCTCCAAACACGTTTCTATTCTCCGTTTAAGGGAAGTGAAATTAAAAGCTTATAGAATATATTAGTGGAATGAGATTTTGTATTAAAATGTTAATTATCTAATTATTTAATATTAAAATATTAATTTAATACAAAATATTTTATATGTTTAAATCCAAATATGTAAAAATTATAAAAAAAATATTTATAATTTAGATTATTTTATTTAAAAAATTTTAGTGAAATCGGTTTGCAAAACGGACACCTAACAGTCCAAAAAACCCCACGTGTACTAATAAGTGTCGATTTCTTAAGAAATTTTGACAATGCCAAAAAATTATGGAAAAATTAAGGAATCTAAAACATAACACTAAAAATATTCTGGCAAAGATGATTTGTGATTTGGACTTATAATGACTCCAAAAATAAATATTGAATTTTCTAGATAAAAAATTCTTATATGAAAATATTGGGATTTCACAATCTATCCACCTAAAAAAAATATCATCATCGACATTCTCAAAATAGAATGAGTCAGAATAAATCTGGATACAACTGCTTCATATCGGATTCCTTCTCTCACGTAGCCTCTCTAGGAATTTTATGCTTCCACTATACTTTGATCATAGGAATATATTTGCTTCTCAATTTTCTCACATCATATGCCAACATCCTTTCAGCGTATTGTAGATTCTGATGAACCTCAACATCCTCAGCAGATAATCTTTTTCCAGAATTAGACACCCACTTTTCAAAGATGATACATGAAACAGATTGTATGTATCAGAAATTTAATCATGTAAAAATAACTTGTAAGCAGAACTACTTATCCATTCGATGATCTCAAAAGGTCCAGTGTACCTTGGACTGAGCTTGCTAATTTTCCCAAATCTATTGACACCTTTCATAGTGCTGACTTTGACATAAACTAGGTCACCAATCTGAAACTCAACCAACCTATGCTTTTGATTGTAATACTTTTTTTGTCTATCTTGTCTGTCTATCTTCTACCTATGTCAAAGTTAAAGGAGTCATACATTTCCTCCCATACAGAGCTTTATAAGAAGCCATACCGATGGTGGACTGATAACTATTATTATATACCAACTTTATTAAGGGATATGATCCTCCCAACTACCCCTAAAATTCAAAACATAAATCTCAAAAGATCCTCCATTAGTCTTTTTGAATTATCCATCTGTCTGTGGATAAAAATTCATAATGAAGTGCAACTTCATACCCAATCCTTATTGAATACCTCTCCATAATTTGGTGTTAAAATTGTCATCCCGATTAGATACAATAACTTTCGGAACATCATGCAACTTGATAATATCTTTAACATAGATTTATGCTAAATTGTCTACCATTTATGTTTGTCTAATTAGAAGAAAATGGACAGATTTTATCAGTCAATCAACAACAACCCAAATAACATCATTCCCCTGCCTCGATCTAGGGAAACCCAAAGCAAAATTTATTTTTACCTCTTCCCATTTCCACTCAGGAATAGGTAATGGCTGTAAAAGACCTCCCAGTCTCTAATGCTCTACCTTCACTAACTAATAGGCCTCACACTTTAACATAAACTCTGATATGTCCTTCTTCAATCCAGGCCACCAAATATATACCCTTCAAATCTTTATACGTCTTGCTACTTTCTTGATGAATAATATAGCCTGAATAATAAACCTCATATAGAATATCTTACCTTAGATCTTCAAAAATATGAACTCAAAGTCTATCCTTACAGAATATAACACCATAATTAGAAACTCGTAGCTCATATTTTTTACTTGATCTGATCTAATCAATCAACTTTGGATATTCTGTATCTAATTTTTGAGCTTAATGAATCTTTTCTTCTAAAGAATGCTGAATGATCATCTGAGTCATTATACTAAAAATCTAATCAGTAGAAGAAATCACCTCCAACCATAATCTCTCCATATCTCATATCGAATACTCATCAAAAGTAAGTTGTATACATAATAATCTTGAAGACTTCATATTCATAGCATCTTCCATCAATTAGCCTTATCAAACCGATATTAAATAGTCAGATCATAGTCCTTGATCAACTCAAGCCACATCCTTTGCCTTAAATTCAAATCCTTCTGAGTGAATATGTACTTCAGACTCTGATAATCTCTCAAAATTTCACACCTAACACCGTATAAATAATGACGCAAAATCTTCAAAGCAATTACAGCAGCAACCAACTCTAAATCATGTGTTGGATAGTTCCTTTCATATAGCTTTAATTGTCTTTAAACATAAGCTATCACTGGGTCATGCTGCATCAAAACATTCCCCAAACCTCTTACTGAAGCATCACTGAATATCTAAAATCTTTATGTACTAGAGGAAAGAGCCAAAAATGGATTAGAAGTCAAATAATCCTTAGATTTCTAAAAACTAGCCTCATAGTCTGGTGTCTAGACAAAAGCCACTAACTTTTGAGTCAGTCTAGTTATAGGTGCTGAAATTTAAGAAAACTCTTTCACAAACTTCTTATAATATATAGCCATACCCAAGAAATTATGTATCTCAAACATAATAGTAGGCCTCGAGCAATCATTGACTACTTGAATTTTTTTGGGATCAACAGAAATACCATCACCATTCAACACGTGTTTTAGAAAAGAAATACTCCTTAGCTAGAACTCGCATTTAAAGAATTTTGCATATTATTTATGCTGCCTTAGAAGCATAATATACCAGAATGTCATCTATGAAAATAAACACAAACTGATACAGATAATATTTGAACACTCTATTTATCATATCCATAAAGATAGCTGGTGCATTAGTCACTCCAAATGATAATACCAAAAATAAATAGTGTTCATATCGAGTATTGAAAGTTATCTTCATCACATCAACCTCTTTCACCTTCACCTAATAATAATCAGATCGCAGATTAATCTTTGAGAATACGAAAGATCTAACAAGCTTAGCAAATAGATCATCATTTTTGGTAGTGGATATTTATTCTTGATAGTAACTTTCTTCAACTCTCGGTAGTTAATACACATGTGTATCGTATCATCCTTTTTCTTCACAAATAGAATAGGTGCTCCCCAGGGGAAAACAGCAAGATGAATAAATTCCCTATCAACCAACTCTTAAAGTTGAAACTTCAACTCCTGAAGCTCCTTCAGTGCCATCCTATATGGAGCTTTAGATATCAGGGTCATACTCAGAAATATGTCAAAACAGAACTCTACATCTCTGTCTGGAGGTAAACTGATAAACTCATCATGAAATACATCTAAAAAATCTTGTATTACTGGGATATCAAAAAGAGAACCAATATTTATACTTCTATTCTGAATTGAT
The DNA here is from genome assembly GCF_001605985.2 of Dendrobium catenatum. Taxonomy (NCBI): domain Eukaryota; kingdom Viridiplantae; phylum Streptophyta; class Magnoliopsida; order Asparagales; family Orchidaceae; genus Dendrobium; species Dendrobium catenatum. Next base: position 168,863 of record NW_021319567.1, read on the forward strand.
GCCAAAAATAACATATAACCCTTCTTCCACAATCTATTTTCTTCCAACATAAAGATCAAGCAGGATAAAATACCCTTAATTCTCTGGAATACACAACTTTTACTGCCCATAAATAATATAACTCACTTTTTTAAATAATCAATCTGAGCTCCATACTTACTCAACCAATTCATACTTAAAAATAACATTATGAGAAAATGGATAATAAAATCAAATTGGATTTCCACTCCTTATAAAAAATCTTAATATCATAGAAATAGAATCTACTGGCTATCTTACTATCTCCTGTCGGCAAAATAATAAAAAGAGACATAGGCAATACAATTGAAGCAAAGTGTAGTGAATCAAAGAAATCCTTAAGAAAATGAATGACTGGCTCTAGAATTGAATAAAATATGATATGGATACTCATAAATATAAATCATACTTGTCACAACATCTGGAGCATCTTGAGCCTTCTACTGAGTCAAACTATATACAAATGACAGAACTGGAGCTGGTGCAACAAAACTACCAGGCTCTCTCTAAATACCGTTATATGATCTCCTTTCCACTAAACCCAAACCACTAGCTATATCCGATGATCCCTTAAAAAAAGTACAAAGAGGAAATGCCCTCATTCTCCCTGCTAGTCTAATAAAGCTCTCTGATCCAGGCTCAAAATGTCGATCAAATCCTACCTGTAGACACTGCCACTCGATGTCTTATTTGACCACATATGAAGCATTATCCAATCATCATATAACAATGACCACAATGGCATTGACAACAACTCTGTCACACAGGTGCCCCACTAACAGAACCAGAATTGGCTATGTTGCCACTACTTGAGACTACTATAGATGCTGACTGTCCACCTCTCTTAAAATCTCCAGGTGTAAATATACCCTTTCTCCCAAAAAAATCTACTACTAGAAGTCTCACCACTGAACTTTTTCCTATTAATAGTCCACCACTACTGAGTAACCATTAGGTCATTCTCAATCAGAAGAGCTCTTTCCACATACTCAGAGAAATCAGAAATGTGAAATGGCACAAGAGGCTATCTCAAACTATCTGAAAGTCCTCTCAAGAACCTATAGAATTTCTCTGCATGAGTGCTAATCAACTATGGAGCATATTTAATCAAAGCACTAAACTCTACCTCGTACTGCATAACTTTCCTGCTCCCTTAAACCAGCCTAAGAAAAAGTCATTTATTTACTATTGTGTAGAAGGAGATACAAACTATGTTCTAAACATATCAGAGAACTTCTCCTAAGTAATCAAAGAGTTCAATCTCCCTTGAAATTTCTCTTCATACTGGCCCATCCACCAATGCTCTACATCACCATCTGATAGAAAGATTGTTAATAATAATTTCCTCTCATGAGGACATTACATAATATCAAAGGTCTTTTCTAGTCTCCTCAACCAGTCCTCTATTACTATGGGCTCAACAGTACCATCAAATCTTGGAGGCTTCAATCTAAAAAATATTTGTAGATGTCTGTCTACCTCTTCACATATAATAATAGGAGCTTTGATATGTGCCTCACTCATTATCTGAATAATCAAAGTAGAAAAATGTGAAACTATATCTGAAACAACTGTTTGAGTAGAACTATATACATGTGCTGCATGACTAGCACTCTATCCATCAATCATATATAAGTCTGGTGGATTCATAATCACCCAGAATATGCAATTGAACACACACGCACATAAAACAAAAATAATAAACACTCAAACAAACTTGAAACTACCCCGTTAGGCTTATATATTAATTCATATAGCTCTGTTTTATGATCCAATTCCAAAACTATTATTCTAATATCATAAAAGCTTGTGTTGAGTTGTGATAGGCAAATCCCAATATCTAATTTTGGAATTATTTCAAATTTTTCATCAGTATTTATTGAAATAAATGATAAAATACAAAACTACTAAAATATCTGAATACTAAAAAACTCATCCATAAAATTTCTTTCACTCATCAAAATAAATATCAATACTATAATAAATGGCTACATGCAAGAGCTATAGAACTTAAAGTTAAATTAGTCATGATTGTACAAAAATTAAAACAATAAAATACTTATGACCTCAGATTTGATCATGAATTGTTAGTCCACAACATCTTTCCCCTTCTCAGATCCTGAAAACCAAAATAAAATCACAGTGAGCTACAACAGCTCAATAAGTCACAAAAGCTAATCTAAATTTTCAAATAATCTTTTATCAAATATTTTGTTGAATATTTAAAAGCAATTAAATGTAGTTTAAATAAATCATTGAATTGAGAATTATAAAGCTGAGAAATATAATAGATGCATAGAAGTTATTCTCTGATTTAAATAATAAAATATAATAAAAAAATAAATTGAAATTTATATCATAGAGTAGCTCAGATCACATTTTTGGACCTAGATAGAATCTCAAAGAATTCTGACCTCTTATGACACCTTTTTTATTTGTGCTTATAGCACTAGAATATATCACATATCTCTGTCTCAAACAAAATCTCAAAAGATTTTAGCTCCTTATAACTCTTAGAAATTCCCTGACACAGATATAATCTCAAAGGATTTTGATCCCTTATCGCTCCCAATAAATATAATTTAATCATATATGTACTTTATAATAATTAGAGAGTAATTGACCATGTATCAAAATTTCACAATATTGTATAACAATAGACAACATAAAATCTAATTAGGCAAAAATGCATATTTTTAAAAATTTACAAAATTACCAGGGATTATAAAAAATAATGTTTTAAGACTTTATTATACTACAACACTATTTTTCATCATACATATAATTTTCTATTCAATAAAAATCCCACAAATTTTAAAATCCTAGGTGAAAATTTTCTAGAAAATATTCAAAATGTGCATAATCATAATCTCTATAACATATAAAAAGTTACGTGGTAAAAATTTTACCTGTGCAAAGTTATCCCTATTTTCCACTAACAGATGCAAAATTTTAATCTAAATATTTGCTAAAACTTGCACATTTTTTAAAATTGAGATAGTATACTGTGTCTTACCTCGTGACGAACAAGTTTCTCAACTGGACTGACAAACGAAAATAAACCAAACTCGCCACAAAATTGGATTTCCCCTCTTTCTCTCTCCTATTTTCCTCTTATTTTTCTCCAAACACATTTTTGTTCTCTTTTTAAGGGAAGTGAAATGAAAAGCTTATATAATATATTAGTGGAATGAGATTTTTATTAGAATATTAATTATCTAATTATTAAATATTATAATTGATACGTCGTCAAAAAATTAGCTTGACGGGCACGAATCTCAAGACAAAAGCTAGTTGGAAACTTAAAAAATTAATTTTGGGAGCACCCGAACTCCGATTTCAGCGAGCTTATAGTCAAACTGAGCGTCTTGGAAATACGAATGGTCTTTCTTACCCCGGTCTCCTGCCGACTACGATCCTTCCGACCAGAAGAACATGTATATGTAATTCCTACTATGTAATGCAATCTATATGATGTATATTTGCTACATCAATCCAAGGCCTTCTCCCAAGGAAGGGCCTCATTTGTAATCGACTACAAATACTAGTGGATTCATTCAAACTGGGCCAGGCCCCGTGGTTTTTCCCCCTTTCAGGGGTTTTCCACGTAAAAAACTCTGGTGTCTCTTATGAATGCTACACCCTCTCACTTATCTGCTTGTGTGCTGGATCTTCGTACAATGCTAAGACGTTAAACTAAATATTTCTCTACCGCCACGAATACTCCAGGACGCAACAATAATATTAATTTAAAGCAAAATATTTTATATCGTTAAATTTGAAAATGCAAAAAATTAAAAAAAAAATATTTATAATTTATCAAATTTCATTTTATAAATTATGGTAAAATCGCTTTGTAAAACAGACACCTAACAGTCCCAAAAACCCTACTTGTAACGATAGGTGCCGATTTCTTAAAAAATTTTGATAGTGACCAAAAAAAAAAAAGGGAAGCTAAAACACAATTCTTTAAATATTCTTGCTAAGACGACTTGTGATTTAGACTTAAAATGATTCTAGAATTCAATTATTGAATTTTCTAGATAAAAATTTCTTATAAGAAAATTTTGGGATTTCAAAGCTTTCCCCTTCTATGAACTTTATAGATCTTCATGGTCACCTAGGCCTGTAGCATATGCCTCATGCTTGTGCCATGTGCATTGATGTTTTACCGCACGAAGCGGGCCTTGCTATGATGATTTTTTTTGCGGTTTAAGATATTTAAATAACTCTAAAATCATTTCTTAATGATTTTTTAGCCTTTAAATGTTATTTTCATAAATATGTCAAAAAATATAAAAGAGACGAAGTAAAATTTGAGTACTAATATGTTTGGTGGATCTGTATATTAGCGTTGAGTTGTGTATCTCCTTGTAGGTAATGTTTTTAGTTTTGTTATTTGAACCTAATATGGCACCATTTTTTTGAAGTTTATTTGCTACAAACAACAATAAAGAAAACTCTTAAAAATCAAATTTACCAAACTAATTCATAAAGTGCAATTAATGAACTCATAATCAATTCCAAAGTTAATAATTGATCAATTAAAATAATAATCACAAATCAAAACTCGTTAAATAACAAATAAAAGTAATTAAACAATATAATGATTTTTAGGTAATTTGGGTTTGTAAGACTATTAGGTTAACCCCAATAAGGATAAAATAAATCTTATAGCCCTGATGTAAACAAAAAAAATTATCACTTAACATAAATTACTAATGACTAACTAGTAATCAATTTATTAATCAAGTTAAGTTAATCATCCAAGCTTAAATATTCAAATCAATAAATTAGTAATAAACTCCATAAATGAAGTTTATAGGCTAGACTACCTCGAGTTGCGAGACTACGTATCCTGAGGAGACCTTAGTCCTCATGCCTTTTGTGAGAACGCCACGAACTGATTGACGGGGAAAATCATAAGAATCCAATAAAATAAAAAACTTCCATATAAATTTTTATAACTCTATAAGATCATAACAAACAATAAATTAGATTAATACTTCAATTAATAACTTATATTTAACTTCAAATTAATTAAAATCCCTTAATTGAATTAGAACTTTAAAAAATCATAAGAAATCAAATAAAAAAATATGAAATAAATTTCTATAAAATCCTAAAATAATCATAAATAAAAAATCTATTTATTTAGATTTTCTCTCTCACAAACTCTCTAACACTTAAATAAAATGCTAAAATAATAAAATTGAAATTCAAACTAAATATTCTTTGATTTAAATAAATAAAATGAAGATGTTGGATGAGCAAATGAACTTTGAGTCAAACCTTAGTGATGTTACCTATGTTGGATTTATGGTCATCTTTGTATGTTCTCCCTTAATGTACGTAAGGTATTTCGGTTGGACTATCTCAAACTGTGATGATATGTAGCTTAGGGAGGCTTTGTTCCTCGTGCCCACTGTGATAACGCCACGTACCTCATGAATTAAGGGAGAATGGTTTAAAGATCTACATAAAATTTCACCTTCAAAAGAAATCTAAAGTCACCCTTAAGAACCCAATCCAACTCCTTAACTACCCAGAATCTCAAACCTTAAGTCAGGTATAACCCTCATATATCTATAGGTAGTGAGTTTTTCATTCTTATGTCAACCCTTGAAATTTATCAGCCTTAGACATAGAAAGCCACTACAGGAAAATCATCAATTACCGATGGATTTTTCCAGCAGTCTGCCGGCGGCCTAATTTTTCAGAAAAAATTCCCGCGACCTAATTTTTCAGAAAAAAAATCGGCGGCTTTCCGGTGCTTTATCTCTCGCGGGTTTTCAAGGTTTTCCGACGGTTTTTCTTTGTTAATTTAATTAATTAATCATTTTAGATTATTTTAATTAATTATTAATTTAATTTAATTAATTAGTACTTTATTTTAATTTATTATTAATTTAATAACTTAGTATAATTAATTATTAATAAAATAACATATTTATTTAATTATTAACTTTAATATTTTATTTTTTATTAATTTTTAATCATAATTTTAATATGATATAGTTTAAATAATTATAATATGAAATATAACACATTTTCCCTCTTAGCATAATGGTTGAGACTTAGCACAAACGAGTGTACTCGGTTCGAATCCTGGGCAGGTCGCGCAGCCGGGCAGCAGACGGGCATGACTCCCGGGCAGCGGGGATTTGGCAGGAGCTCAGGCGGGCAGCGCGGGCAGAGTGGGCTGGTGGGCAGGGCGGGAGACCTAGCGGGTAGCTCAGCTCGGCTGGGCGGGCAGCTAGCGCGGGCAGGCCGCCTGTTGGGCAACCGGGCAGGCCAGGGCAGGGATTTTTTTAATTAATTTTTCAATTATTTCCGGCGGCTTTTATGCCACCGGAAAACCGCCGACAATAATTTCCCCCGGAAAAAACCGCCGGAAATATTTTTACGGCGCCAGTTTTACTAGAGGCAGATTTGTCGTCGGAAGTCGCCAGAAATTTACAAAACTGGCAGAAAAATATCATTTTCCACCGGAAAAAGCCACCGAAAATAATTGATTTTCCCGTAGTGAGCCTAGGATTTTTATGGTGGGCAATAGACCAGCTTAGTGTGTCACACTTTAGCCATACCTCGAGTCTTAAAAAATCAAGGGAGGATTATTCAATGTTACAACATCATAATCATTTCAACCTTTATTAGGTGTAAAACTGAGGATATGTTATTTGCATGTCATTTCTTTATAACTCTAGCATAGATTAGGGCCCAAATATTTAGGCCCTTCATAACTTAATAAACATAACTTAACTCTAAAATTAAGTGTTAATCAATTCAACCTAAATGACTAATCACTTAAGGAAAAATTTTAAGGCTAATAAATTGAATAATAAGAACTCGATCTTGCAACTTTAACCTTTCACCTAATCCTTGATAGTTAGCTAATACTAACTTTGCACACACTTAAGTACTAGATAGAATATATTTTTATTGTGTGGGCATTTCAAAAGGAAGTAAGTTAAATAGTGAAGATCGATCAGATCCCACCTACCATTTTAGCTTTGAATATATTTTGGCTAAGTTGTAGTTATGATAGAGCTCAACTACCATTTTTTTTTCTAGAGTATATTACATAACTTAGCTGCATTCATGGCCTTTAATTATTATTCATTATTTCATGATTGGTGTGTTTAGAACTGCATTTTTTTTTAAGATTTTTTCATTGCTTTTCTTTGAGATGGCTCAATCAGAGCCCTCATTAGGCTCTTAGGATAATAAATTTTCTATAAAAGTAAAATTTTCCTAAGCAAAAAGATATATACATAGACTGTCATAGAGCTTAAAATCAACCAACTTTTCAAAACAAATTCATGACCCCTCTTGGGTTACTCTTTAAAATGCAATTATTAAACTCGTTAAAGTTTTTTTTGTAAGAAATCAGCATTTTCCTTGGCAAAACACTTTGAGAGCTGGAAGAAATATTCATAAAATAGTTATTAATGTGGTCATTTTCTTTGACTTGTCTTCATTATTATATTTTGTTTTGTAGCTTGTCCTTCTTTTTTTTTAACAATAACTTGGCTAAAATACTTTTTCTCAACCACTTTGCAACTATTATTTTAATTTTTCTAAACTACTTACTAAATTATGTCAATTCTTGATAAGGATTTAAACCTGGCAAATGCAAAGTGATAACTACGTTTATATGCAATCAACAATAATAAATATGTTATGTCCAAAATAAAAGGGAGAAATTTTTTAAACTTCATTTGTTTTTTATTTAACAAACTAATAAAAAAGAAAATGACTGTCACTAGTTGAACCATTGACTATGTCACTAATTGAACCATTCGTTATGGAGAGGAGAATTTAAGAAAGTAAAAAAAACATCAATACAGTGAATCAGTAGTATCAGTGCTTGTATCAGTATCAGTAACATTCTAGTGATATGAATCATACATTAACAGTAAAATAGTGCAGTAACGATAAATTCGTACAGTAACGATAAATTTGTCAGTATCAATAAATCCGTTCAATATCAGTAAATCCATCAATATCAATAAATACATTCATATCAGTAAATCAGTTCAATATTGGTAAATTCATAAAGAAATCATAAGAACAATACTTTATACATGCATTTCAAAATAGTAGTCTTACTTAATAAGTACAATCACTAGCTATTAAGGCATTTTTCAAGGTTAGTATCGATGTTAGTAATCCGTTGGCTCAGTAAATAGAGTAGTTACCCTTGCCCGTCGGCACAGTAATCTCCTTATAACTCCCTTCAGTAATCACGTGATCAGTAGAGGATAACACCAAACCCTTTTTAAAGGAAAGCCCGTCGGCCCATCATCCTGTACAGGTCAATCTCCAACCAACAGTTCAACCAATCTTTACTTGTCTTTCATTAATATAACAGTATTAGATTCAATCATATATCCACATTCATATACATATCATTAATGCATTAAAATCAACAAGCACAATTAGCTCAAATGAAGAGAATCCTTAAAATATCGTACAATCGACAGAAATCCCAAACAGAGACAAAATACACAGTTTTAGAAAACTACCAAATTATCAGAAATCGTATAAAACATAATTTCAAAGCTTTACTTGTATTGCACTATTGTTTGACATCAAGATAATTTTCTATTTGATAAAAATCCCACAGAACTCAAAATATATAGTAAAAACTTTCCATAAAATATTCAAATCGTGCAAAATCATCATTTCTACAACATACCAAAAATTATGCGGTAAACGTTTTGTTAATACAAAGATATGCACGTTTTTTAGTAATAGAAACACAAAATTGAGCAAAAAAATACCAAAACTCAAAATATTTGAAATCAGAAATAGGATTCGGATTCCTTACTACGAGACAAACAAATCTTTCAACAGCGACGACGGACAAAAATCGCACTGCAGCCTCCAAAACCAAGCTTTTTTCCTTCTCTTTCTCTCTCCAACTTTTTCTCTCTTCAAAATATCTCAAACGGTCCATAAATAGAGAAAATATCTTTACGTTCGTCCAAACGATGTTCCCCATTTGTCCCGGGATGAAGCTCTCTGGACACGAGCGTACAAACGATAATTAAGTTCGTCCCTAGAGGATGTTCTCGGTCAAAATTTTGTTCTGTTCGTCCTGGACGAACTCAGGTTCGTCCAGACTAACTTGCATTTTACTCAGTTCGTTCGTACTAACCATACAAATTTTCACAATTTTCTTCAGTTCGTCCCGTACTAAGGTCAGTTCGTATAGACTAACTGCACTAAAAAAATGAAATTCTGAGGGGTTTTACAGTGTATATGAATTTTTGGGAATGAATATAGATGTGTACATTGATGTTTTAAATTATATAATATATTGTACTATTTATTACTAATAAATGATATTAGAAAGCTCTCGTTGTTGATTATTTAAAGGATAAATGAATAATTTTCCAAATTAAATTCTGGGACATCACAAGTACTCTGACACCATCATCCTACTATGATCATCTAAATACTATCATCTTACTTTGGTCCTTTGACCACGGTGAGTACTATGATATTTGATCACAATCTCTCAATTATGTTACTACGATCATTATTGTTTGACTACAATCCTCTAACTATAATCGCTCGATTAATTGTAATCCCCTAACTATCATCACCCAATTGTGGTTCTCCAACCACCATCTTCCTGTTGAGATTTCCCATACACCACCGCCTGCTTGTGATCCTCTAATCATTGACTTTTGCATTAACATATTTTCGTCAGTATTTTTCTCAACTTGATTGTGTTAATATAGTTGGTTTTGCAGGAATTGGTCGTTGTCATAATAATAATAATAAAAATAATAAAATTAAATTAAAATTAAAAAAATAATGCTCAATTAACATATTTCTTACACAAGCATGTTGTCAGCTCTCTCCTTATCTCTGATTCAGCCCTTCTTGTTGAGTCATCATTAGACAAATGCTAGCAACAAATTATCTAAAAAATCATATAATTTTTTTTTTTAATTTTTTTGGGAGGGGCTTAAGGGCATCCACCCATAATTATTCTACACATGAATTACTCTCTCTCTCTCTCTCTCTCTCTCTCTCTCTCTCTCCTTTTCACCATATTGTCATGGGCTAGTCACACCCTCGTCGTCTATTAGACCAATAGACCACTACCCCCAGCCGCCCACCCCCATTTCATTCCTTCCTCTTCAAGTAACTGTGTTTTTCTTTGTTTTATTTTTTTAATTAGTGATGTTTGTCTTTTAATAATTAATTAGTTATTAATAGGAAGCAATATGTTGAAATATTTATTGGATTAACAAGGACCGGTGGTCAATTCCTTTGCTTGATAATAAAATACTCTATAATGAAATACAATTTTTTTATTTGATTATGTTTCATAGTTCTTTATTGGCCAAATTTTGAGAAGGAGCATGTTTCTTCCACCATTTATTGGAAGCAGCGTGGTTGGAAATTAATTTGAGAACAAGCTAATGCGCTAAAGGCATCAGCGCATTCAAAGAATGCGCGCAAATGAGTGGCGCATTCTTTGAATACGCCTAATTGAATGGCGCATGCAAAGAATGCGCCTATATATTCAGCGTATTCTTTATTGGTTCAGTCATTGCGCTGAATGATGTAGCGTATTCCTTGATGGCATCTGTGTAACAGTCTCTTCCTAGTATTTATGTTTTTTTTCCTAGTATTTACGTCGATATCGCAATATGATTGGGCGTTGTTTTCAGTGAGGAGCTCACTTGGACGAGATACCCAGATTTCAATGAAATTCTTATCATTTTAATGTAACAATTAAATGGCAACAATTTGAATATATTAGCTATTTCTAAATATTTTTGAATGAACCTAAAGTAAAAATCGTATGTGTAAAAAAATATAGAATATCTATTTATATCCTAATTGAAATATTTAATGAAATATTAGTTTGATTATATTTTGATATATAAAATCAATTTGATATAAGTTATTTATAGTTTATGAACCGGATATCTATTAGATATTTAAATTATTTGTAATATAAATTTGATTTAAATTAGATATAGTAATATCTATTTATTTCATAATTGGAATATTTAATGAAATATTAGTTAGATTAAATTTTGATATATAAAGTTAAATTAGATTTAATGTGACATACAATTTTCGATGCATGGTAATAGGATTAGTGCTGAACATATTATTTAGATTTTTTTTAAGGTACTACTTCATATTATTTAGTAGATATCGTAGACGAGTTTGCAGCTGTGTCTGTGTAGGACAACAGTTGAAGTCGATCTGAAATTATAAAATAAAAATTTCATATTGTATGTAAATTAAAATATAATGAAAATAAATAATCCACTCCTGTAAAAAATTTTCATATTGCTGAACAGAAACTCAAATTCTGGAGTACGCCAAACTATTTGGCGTCTTAGCTCTTTCTTAAATTATTCCAGGTTAACGCTGTTTTCCATAAAAAAACTTTCGAACCCGCTCCTTCTGAAAATTTGGCCTTGAGGCCAAATTTTCGGAAGCAGCGAATTTTGGAGTGGATTATTTATTTTCATTATATTTTAATTTCAGATCCTAATTTTATTTTCCTTATCGTCAAAAAAAATACTTTTAATTTTCCTTTTTAACGTTTATTAATTAATTATAGTTAATATGGTTAATAATTAGGAAGGAAGTGTACCTTAATATCAATATATTAATTATTGGAATGTGAATATTGCGAAAAGTAATTAACACCAGTTATTGAAAATACATGATAAGTTCATTAATAGAATGAAATACATATCATTAGAATTAGAAGAAAGGTAAAGAAATTATAATTACGAGCGGCTTAGTACAATGCGCATACGCGCTTGGATTTGGGTTAATGTTGGACAACATAAGAATTTTTCTGTGAACTGCTTTTGGAGCAGGAGAAGAAGGTAAACTTGCATGAAATTAGTTACTTTTATTGTTAGTTAATTAGCCATTAATGCTAATTAACATCGATTAATTACGAATAATTTTGTCAGGCTTATATCGTGTATATGGGCGAGAGGCTGAAGATGGACGGGTTTTCCATAAAGTTGGTTCATAAAAGTCTGCTCAATAAAGTAATTGCAAGGTAATTATTTTTTCTAAGTATATAGTTCAGAACTATTCATATGAAATTTATTTTTTCTAATTATTTCTCGTAATATAAATTTGGAGATCATGATTCCCTTTAGCTTGTTAAAATGCATATTTCTCCATAAATATTCAGGTAATTTCAATCCATCCATCTAGATTTTGCTTGCCAATTTCAATATCTAAAAATTAAAACATATATTAGAACTCTGTAAGAGAATTTGTGATTAAGAATCTGTTTGGAACAATTTTATTATTATTTTATTTTTCAAACTGCACTCATATTTTTTATTTATATGTTCTTTTATTTCTTTCAAAAAAATTATGTTAGTAAGGTTGTTTTTGCAATAATTTTTAAAAATTTATTTTTCCTGTAAATTTTTCAATCATTTTTATAAAAACTGTAGTCATCTCAGACACTCAAGATAGTTGAAATTGTCAAATTTCTCTGAAGTCACAAAATTCCAACTGAATGTTGCCAACAAAAACAAAAAATGAAAAATAATTTCCGACATAATCAGCTAGCTTCAATAATAACTCAAGAGCCCTATGCGATAAATCTAACTATATTATTACAACATTAACATAAAACCTTAAGAAATTAAGCAGCAAATAAAAAACCATACCTTCTGAGCTTTAACACCGAAATTTTGAGAGGAACTTCGCTGGTTGATGAGTGGTGTAAACGAGAATGCAGCCTGCCCTTTTATAGCCGGAACTTTAACCAATCCCGTCATCAATTATCAGCTCCCAACCACTCATATTCAGCGACCGGCATCAATTTCACCATATCCTCAACTACTTTCGCGGATTAACCGGATTTGCCCCCGCTAAAATACAAAATCCCCTCATTTTCCGGTCGCTGCCAGCAAGATGGGTGGAGCTTTGTGAGCAATACGCCATAGAGTACCGCGCATTCCGGTCGCAGCCAGCTGGATTGTGAGAAATGCACCACAAAGTACCGCGCATTCCACATATTGCGCTATTTTGTACAGCGCATAAGAATGCGCTAAGCTGTACGGCGTATTGGCTGCTTCTCAAATTTTCTCCTCGTCGCACTCCTTCTGCTAATTTCCACAACAAATTCGCTGCTTCCGAAAATTTGGCCTTCTTTATTTTATGATAATGAACTATTCATTCTAACTTTTTTGAATTTAAAAAGTAGGCATTATAAATTGTAAGTTATTTATTATCTTATATTTAATATTATGTACTATTTGAATAAATATTGAATAAAAAATTTTAAAATTGTATATGTCAGTCTGAAGTCTGACGAAAAAAAATTTAAAAAAATAATTTAGGTCCCTCAATTTTTTTTTTTTTTTTGGCTCGTCCACTAATTTTATCCGTGGTCAACGTATCATTTTTGGAGTTCAATTTCCCTCTTTTTTCGCTATACTAATATATGGGATTCTAATGCCAAACAGCTGTTCTTCTGTAATTGCCAAATATTATACAATAGAAAATGCAAATATATCTACATAAATATATTACGGACTTAATTATTACTATTTTTTATGATTTCTTATTTTTCTTTCTTTGTAATTTTCATAAAAAATGTAAATTTTAATTTTATGTATTATATTTAAAGTATAAAAAATCAAATCATTCTAGATGAAGGGAATTTTTGAATTTTTTTTAAAGACTAATCATCTCCAATTAAACAAGAAAATATAATAAAATTTATCATTTCTATATTCTTTTTTTCATTCTAGCATAAATAATCAGCTTTGATTTCAATTCATTTCTTTGTTTCAGTTAGGAGTTTGAATGAAATTAGCCGAACTTGAATCACCTTATTTTAGCTTGAGCTTGTTTAATTAATAGATTTTGAGCTTAAATTTGAACTTAATTCTATGAGTTTGAGTCGGCTTGCCAGCCTACTCTGAAAAAAAAATTACGATCTAAGCACTTATTATAATAAAATAATAAAAAGAATAAAATTTAGAAGTAAAATGAAAGTAAATCATATTAATATAAGAAATAGTGGTATAATTTTTAACAACTTTGTGCTTAATTAAACTCTTGATTGCTAATTTATTTTTAAGTATATTTGATAAAATATTTTTTAAACGAGTTGACTCAAGGTTGACACAAAATTGCCTCATTAGCTCATTGTAATTGACTCATGAATATTTTTAAACAAGACTCATTTATCAGCTCGACTCACTGCACTCTTAATTTCGATAGTTATTTTCATTGACTTGATTCCATTAATATATTTCCATTAGTATTTTCCTCGGCTTGATTCGGCTAATGTAGTTGGTTTTGGAGGAATAGGTCGTTGTCCTTTTCTTTTGCAAGACTTGACGACTTGGAAATATTCTTTGCTGGTTCTTCTCCACTTTCCCAATTATATTATAGATATTCTTTTTCCGGACTAGAATATATGTTGCGATAGAGTTAACAATTTTTCGTCTCAGCGTTGTACGGATATCTAGCTCACAAATAAATGAGAAATAGCAACACCATGACTTTTATGTGGAAAACTCTGAAAGGGTATAAACCACGGAGCCACGCCCAGTTGAAAGAATTCCACTAGTGTTTACTTAAAATATAAGATGTTGACTCGTCCTTAAAATTTAGGACGATCAAATTACAATGAATCACTTCTGGATTGAAAATTAGTCACAACGTCGGGCAGAGTTCCGGGGTCACTTAGAGATCGAGCAGAATTCTGGAGTCCTTCGGAGGTCAGGCAGAATTCTGGCATCGTTCGGAAGTTGGGCAGAATTTAGGCATCGGATAGAACTCTGGCGTCACTTGAGCGTCGAGCAGAACTCAGGTGCTTGATCTGGATTCATTTGGGCTCGGATTGAGTTGTATTTGATGTCGTTGGGTTCGTATTTCCGAGACGTTCAGTATGACTAATAGTTTGTTAAAATCAGAGTTTAGGTGATCCCAAATTTAATTTTTGAAGTTTCCATCCGGATTCTGCCTCAACATTTGTGCCTGATCAAGATGATTTTTTGAGGATATATCAGTTTCCCCCCTACTTTCGGATGTCGAAGCTCCAGGAGTCCCAAAATACGCATCACAAACTTTGGAGAATTCTCAACGTGATTTGAAATCCAATCAAGCATACAGAAGCCCTAAATAACCTAAAAAGTGTCGAAATTGAGTCTAGAACGTCGAAGAATAGTCTCGGGGACCCCAATAACGTCTGATTTGGACTTTTCGGGGCTAAAATTGGACCCAGAATTGAGTGGGAAGCCAAATTCCAAAAAAATATCTAGAAACTTCTTTTCTTCTCCCAAAAATAATATAAATAGATCCCCAGGACCAGGGGGAAACCTGCACCTTTTCCTGTTCTCCTTCTGGCTTTCTGATAGTTGAGGCTTTTCGCTATTTCTTAGTATGTGACTTTCCCAATCTGAAGGTTTCAAAAAGACTAACAAGGCGCCGAAGGCTGATTATGTTATCTACACCATCACTAACGATTCTTTCATCTCCTTTAGGAAAACATTTCATTTTCCTAATGATCTGGTGATGAAGGTGCCGACAAGAATTGATCGTGCCTTTTATCCTCCCTCGGGATATATGACAATGTATTAATTTAGTTTATGAGCAGGGCTATGGTTTCCACCATCTCCATAGTTGATTGATATTCTAACGGTCTGTGGAGTGAGTTTATCTCGACTTTCTTACAAGGCCATGTCAATCTTGATGGGACTGGTCGCACTTTTTAAATATTATGGAGTGGTGCTATCTTCAGAATGTTTTTTTCTCGAATGGGTTGTCTTATCAATGATACATAGGGTCATATCTCTTTCAGATCCAAGTGGTTGGATATTCGTAATCGAGATCAGTCAAAAGGTTGGATTAGTGACTTCTTTTTTGTGCAAAATGACTGGATCTCCAAGAAAATTTGGAAAAATTGAAGGAGTTACCCGTCCCCCTTCATATTGGAGCAAAAGATTTATTGAAGATACTTAAGCTTTCTGATATTAATGCCCTACATTATGAGGTGCATTATTTGAGCAGATATATTGACGAAGAATACTTGTTTAAGGTGGGATTATCTACTCAAGCAGGAAGATCACATGCCCAAATGCTAAAGAAGTCTATGAAAGTTTCAGAGGCAATACCCCAACCTTCAAAAATTCATTCTAAACGAACAGGGAGTGAGGATGATTTGCAGGTTTCAAAAAGAAGATGGCGGATGAAATTTTGGCAATCACTAGAAAAGGTCCTCATATCTCTCCCTCTAAATCATATATTCTAGAAGATGTTTTGAAACATCAATGTGTTGGCTGTCGATGGGCTGAGGAGTTGGTGAGTTCACTTTTTCTTCTTTCCTTTTATATTTTTTCAAGAGATATGACTCTTACAAAATTTTATTTTTTTGTTGTTTCGGTTGGAGCAGCATACTAATTTCAAGATTAAAATGACCAAGACCTTAAATGACTAGAATAACAAATTTGTAAAGTTCAAGTATCTTCAGGGAGAATACAAGAAGAAATATGATGGCAAAGTCAAGGAAATGCAGGAGGTGGAGAAGCAGTTAGGAAAGTGTAGAGCAGAGCTGGCAAACAGGATAACTTCGGCCTCCTCATAGAATGAGCAGATGGATCGCTTGCATATAAAGTTGGTGGATGCACAGGCGACGATTAACCAACAGATCCTTGAAACTGAGAATAAGAGGCTCTAGAGCATACTGTCAGAGAAAGAAGCCCAACAACTATCGTCTACAGTCATAGAAGAATTCAAGAAGTCTTTTGTCTTTAAGATAACTGTTGAGGATCACGTTCAGGAAGCTCGTAATTATATCTATGACATGGAGGTGAAGGCTTTAGAAGCAGATTGCATAGAGGATGGCTTCATCAAAGGTTTTATGAAGGGCGTGCGTGCGGTGCAGCGCAAGATTAGAGCAAATATCGAGGGGTTGACTCATAGCCAGTCTTCTGGTGATCCATCTTTAAAATTTGATGGTGAAGAATTAGAGAGTGAGTTGCAAAAGGCTTTTTTCCTGGAGGAAGATGAGGATGATATTAAGATCCTGTAGGATTGCTTTAATGTTAATTTATATCACTTTGTTTTCTTTCTAGTGATAATATGTGTGTTTGGTGTTGATGCTTCCATATGATGTACTCGATGTTCAGTAATATATAAAGAAATTATTAATATTTTTTCTTTTTTCTACTTTCACATGTACATGAAATTGACTTAGTTTTATTTCAATGAGAAATATTTTGACGATCTTTTTTGACTTGAGTGAATGCGATAGATATCCTCATTGGATATCTTTGCCTATCCGAGGTTGTTAATCAAAGCATTTGCTTGATGATTTTAACCTGTATGAAAGAGGTCGGATAAAATTCCCCTAGGATTAATCATCCGGTGATTGAGATATAATGTAGATTGTGTATTTCTCGAATCACATAAAAAGAGTTTGAGGAGTTTTTTATCTTTTATAAAAAGAGGCATTATCACAACAAAGTGAACATCACATTATTGTATTATATAAGTTATTACAATAATTTTCTAGTGTAACTTAGGAATATGAAAGAAGAGTTCTCCTACAATCAACACACAAGGAATGTACAAAAAGTCAGTATAACTCTTGAAAGATACAAAGCCTAATCACTTGGGGGGGACATAATACAAGACAAATACTACCAATAACATAACATAAGAAAAATAATATTATCAACTCCTACTGATAGTACTTGCAAAGGTTGCCAACATTCTAAGTTCGAGGAAGCATTTTTCCACTAGAATCCTTTAGTTTGAAGGTTCCAGGCTTGACCATGGCTACTACCAAATAAGGACCCTCCCAGAGGGGAGAGAGCTTGTTACGATGAGGGCCTTTTCTAGGGGCTTCGATGCTGCACAGGACTAAGTCTCTAATAGAGATAGGTTTAGATTTCACTCTCTGATTGTTGTCTACAGGCTTCGGTAGTGTGGCTACAACTACGATGAAAATGACAGTACTGATCTTGATTTCATGTGTTCAGCTTCAAAATATTTAGCCATTTTACTGTATATTGATCTCGAATGGCCATCAATAAATTTGTTTGAGATGTGTTGAGTGGGGTATACTCTTTCTCCTATCGAGGTTCTTTTCAAGGCAATGGAGGCCTAAGAGGTAGATTATTCTTCTCTTGCTTATTCCGTTGTGAGAATGAATTATATATCCCAGGTGCACCTTTGTGCTTCCCGTTGGTTTGCTCAAACTATTTTCTGTGAGCATTTATGGCTTCATCTATCGAGATTTGTGCCTCCACACGATGAATTAAGTCGGCATATGAGAGAACAGTATCCCACATGAGTGCCAAATAAAAGGGGCCAGAATGAATGTCTACGAGAAAGACTCCTCTTAGCAACCTAGGATCTACTTCTGGAATTTGTCGATCCTTGATAGAAAATCACTGAAAATACTCCTTCAATGATTCTCCTTCATTTTGACGGATCCTAGAGAGGTGAGAAGAATCCTTAGCAATTCTTTGATTTGCAATAAATAGTTTGACAAATACTTTGGCCAATTTGATGAATGAAGGAATCGTTCCAGACGGAAACGAATAGAATCACGTTTGAGCTTGTCTTTTAAGGGTAGCAGAAAAAACCTGGCATAGGAGTGCATTCGAGGCTTGCTGAATATGCATGATGATTCTATAGTGGTCGATATGCTCGTATGGATCGGACATCCCGTCATAGGACTCGATTCTTGGTAGTTTGAAGGCAAACGGAATGGGGTGCTAAAGGATGGCTTCATTTAAAGGTGATGACTCTTAGAAGTTCCTCTGTCAAAGAGTTTGCCTCACATCTCCCCGAGGGAACTCTTTCCGTACTAATCTCCACAGTTCATGATGTATGGCATTATGAGGGAGCTCAGCAATGTGCTGTTAGGCTAAGTCTTCAGGGAGATCTCGAAGAATGTGAGGTTGTCGATCAGTGTGTGAGGGATAGGTAGAACTTGTTGTATCGGCAAGTTTGTTGTTCTGATGTGATTGTATATGCCTCCTTGGTGGAGGAAGAGGAATCTCTGCTTGAAGATGTTCAAATTGAACATCTTCGGCCAGTAGTGGATCTCAAGGGATAAGAACTTCTTCATATTGTGCTAGTGTCGGCTACCAAGTCTCTCGCAAGAGTTGAAGGTTCTCGTTCTGAGATTTTTCTATCTTTCGGATTCTCTCTTCTAAGGAAAGTCCAGAGGTTGCTTCTCCAACAGCATTTTGTCCCCCAGGGTAAAAAGAGGAAGACATCAGGCGTCTATGATTCAAAGACTGATTTCTGGACTAGTGGGAGTTGGAGCGAGACGCCCTAATGATGCAACTGCTACGTCTATTGACAATTGATGCAATACTTGAAAACGTGGGATAATGTTTCCCACAGATGGTGCCAAATTGTTGTGGACTATAATATACACGGTGATAGAGTTAAAAATTTTTTGTCTCAACGTTGTACGTATATCTAGAAAACAAACAAAGGAGAAATAACAACATAAGAATTTTTACGTGGAAAACCCTGAAAGGGGAAAAACAATGGGGTCACGCCCAGTTGAAAGAGTTATACTAGTGTTTACTTGAAATACAGATGTTGAATCCTCCTTAAAATTTTGTACGATCAGATTACAATGAATCACTTCTGGATTGAAAATTAGTTACAACGTCGAGCAAAGTTCTGGCATCGCTTGGAGATTGAGCAGAATTCTGACGTCCTTTGAAGGTCAGGCAGAATTCCAGCGTCGTTCGAAAGTTGGGCAGAATTCCAGCGTCAGGCAGAACTTTGGCGCCACTTGAGCTTCGGGCAGAACTCCAACATTATTCAGAAGTCAGGAACAATTCTGGCATCAGGCAGTACTTTGGCGTCAGGCAGAACTCTGGCGGTGGTCGAGGAGGAGTTCTTCCCTTATATCCTTCTCTTCTTCTTCTTCTTCTCTTCATCTTGCTTCTTCTTCTCTTCTTCTTGCTTGGGTCACCTCTCAAGAGAAATGAGGGGATATTTATAGTTTTTGAGAATGGCATGAGTAGTAAATAGGAGGAGGATCAAATGCAAATGTGGAGTGGTTTGATGGACGGCTGGTATTGAATCCCTTGATCGTGTACTGTTCATCAGACATTTGAAGGTCTAAATGATGTCGGAATTCGTCGATCTTGGGCTCGTTGGATTTGTCTCATTGAGCTGCTCGATTTGACAATAAGCACATCATGTTTGGAAACCGTTTAATAACTCAAATTATGGTTCAAACTTTCCCACAACACTTCGGGTGCTTGATCTGGATTCATTTGGGCTCGGATTGAGTCGAATTTGGTGTCGTTGGGTTCGTATTTCCAAGACGCTCAATTTGACTGATAGTTTGCTGAAATCGAAGTTCAGGTGATCCCAGATTTAATTTTTGAAGTTTCCCGCTTGATTTTGCCTTGAGAACGTGCCCGATCAAGATGATTTTTTGAGGATATATCAATTCTTAATAAAGATTTATAATTTAACAATTCAAAGTGATAATTATGTTTATGTAAATCGATAATATCATTATGAAATTCATTTAAACCAAAAGAATTTCATTGATTGTCTCCAACAGAAGAAGAACAAGAAGAAGAAGATGGTTATGAAATTTTTTATTATCGAAATTCCCGTAATTGCGAAGAGTTCCTATATGCTCCGTATATGTTGGGCAGTTCAGAGGTTGAGTGCAGCCAGTAACAGGAGCCCATCCAATTTTCTGCTGCTCATTGTTGTAAACAACCATCACATTTTGCATTGATGTAGCTGCACAAAGCATAACCCTCTCAAAATAAACAAATTACAAAGGAAATTAAATAATCTTTTTATAACAAAAATTTTCAAAGGTTGTAGTTTAATTTATATTATTTCTCTTTTAAAGCTTAATTATTACCTCCAATAAGGTTGAAGTTGTTCAGACCATGAGCAGAGCCATTCAAGATGGCCAAGCAAGCATCGCCATCTTCCTAAAATTAATTGGAACTCATGAATGAGAAATAAAGCTCACCTTTGTATAGAAATATGGACACCAACCAAGCGAAAGATGTCATGCTTACCGTAATGGTTAAGTAGTTCTCCGGTGGGATCTCCAGATCTTGTCCATTTCCTGATTTGAGATATAAGCTACTGAAATGGTTCCTGAGATCAGTGATGAACCTGAAGCGTCTCGTGTCCTCCCAGCAGTAAGGGTGCTTGTCATTTCTGGGTACTTTCTGCAGCGGCATCTATGCAATCTAATAGTCATCGAAGGAAGAAACTTTCTTTAAAACTTTAAAAAACCCCGCAAAATTATTTTAAATCTGATCAATTTTACTTAAGTATTTATCCTCCACTTGTACGTCTATGCTAATATGATGGACACCATATAGGAATGAAGAATGGAGAGTAGTAACCTTGGTTAAAAGCTTCTTGTACAACAGATCTACGAAGTACGTGTCAGTGGCTCCACTATCAAGAACGAAAACTTGATTCCCCCCCAACAATGACTGCTCATGATCACCATATACTACTTCAGCCATCAGTGAGTAGCTGCACATAATATATAATCAATACAGAAATTATTATTGCGCATAACCTGCTCGATCTTCAAATCAGAGCACGAGTACTAAAAACTCACTTAGAAACATCGCTGGACATAGGTATCCAAGTGAGGCATCTGGGATAATCGAAATCTTCCCCAATGAACATAAACCCGTAGTCTTCCAAATTTCTACTTAGGCAATGACCAAAGATGTTTGCGAAATTGCCTTGTTCGTGCAGCTGCGAGATTATGCTTATTCTACCTTTGCCAAGCCCAAGCATGCCTTCAGTTATTGACTGACCATTGAGCTCTTTTGATGAGTAGTAGGTGCTGCGACCGATGGCAAGGGTAGGGCTGATCGACGAGCCATCTTCTAAATGGAGTGTGAATGAGTCGTTCACGATGCGGCCTTCAGAGGAGGCTTCATCTTGGTAACGGATCTTATAGTCACATGGATCTGTGTTCTTCTTGCACTTACCTCTGGGTACATCAATGCAACGGGGTTCATCGCATCGTACATACTGGATGTTCTGCAAGTCATGCGGATGATAGAGCTCCTGCAATGTTAAATTTTGAATGATAATTAATTTTGATTTGATTTTTAAATTAATCCAAATTATTCACTTCAATCAATCTTTTAACTGATACAATTATATTAATCGTAATGATTAGCAAAATTAATCAAAGAGATGGGTGGGATGGATTGATGTGTGCCTTTGGGAGCCACGTGAGATCACTCCCAGTGTCGATGTGGAGGTTATAGGGCTTCGATGAGTCACCGATTTTGATCTGTACATAGTACAATCTGCAAGAGTTCATCTAAAATCAGCAAAAACCTCTTCTTTGATGTCAGACTAAAAGGATCTTACCCAATGGTATAAACGTCTTCGAAAACGTGCATGTTAACGAAGTTAGATGTCAGGTGTTCATCGGTGTTGCCCGTAGTTTCCGCCACCGAGAGCGAAACAGGGTTTCTGTGAATAGCGGAGAGGGAGGAAGAGTTGGTCCGGGTGGAGAAGCAAGGAAGCTCGAAAAGGATGACGACAGCGATGAGAACCGCCATGGTTACTGGCTGCATAACTTGGCTCTTTTGCTTTTGTCTTCTTTCTATTTTTCTTAGCAATGAAGAAACAGGAGAGAATGCTCTGAAAAAATTTTCCCCATTATCGATCATATATATTGATGAGAGGAAGGGCCGTAGGAAGTCAAGGTCAATGTACATGGAGGTACGAGTTCTACTATATTATAATATGCTATTCGATAAAAAATTATAAAGAATTTGCTCCATGTTCAACAAAAGTTAAGCTCATTATGGGCTAATGCCTTTGTCGTAAGGAATCAGCACTTCTATTGATTGGTTCTTAGACTTGTTAAACGTATTTTGTTGTAAGGAGTCAGCATATTTGTTTTGGAATTGACTTGGCTAAATACTTTGAGAGCTAGAAGTAATATTTAGGGGTGGTAAAAAGAATCGACGGATTAGGTTTGGATCTGATTCAAAATTGATCTGATCCTAATCAAGTCAACTAAAATCCTATCATTTTAATAAACGGGTAAAAAAACAGCAACCCAACTCTGATTTGCTACAAATCTGAATAACCCGACCCACCCATTAACTCATTTTGGTTAAAAAATAATGGTTAACTTATTAATTATAAATTTAGCATAATTGATAAAAAAAAGAATATTCTACCTAAAAGTAAAAAACCTAAAGAAATTTGAGGTAAAAAAACGAGTTCATGGCTCAATGCTAACTGGATTCATTTATTAGACGGGTCAATCTGAATTTTTTATGATCGGATGGGATCATTTTTTTGACACCGGCTAATATTCTTTAAATAATGGTCATTTTCTTAGACTTGCCTTCATTAATAAATTTTTTTTGGAGGGCCTGCCTTTATTTTTTTTTTTCTTTGCAATGACTTAGTTGAAACACGTTTTCTCAACCAATTTGCAATTATTATTTTGCTTGTTTTACACAACTTACTGAATTAACAAGGATTTAAACCTGGCGAATGCAAAGTAATAACTACGCGCGTTTATGTGTAATCAAAAATAATAAATATGTTATGCCCAAAATAAGACGGGGAAATTTTTTAAACTTCATTTTTTTTTTTTTAAGAACAGAAAAAAAAAAAACGAAGAAAACGACTATCCCATTAGTTGAACCATTCGTTATGGGGAGGAGATTTTAAGAAAGTAAAAATAATAATAAAAAAAAATTATCATGCTTTGACCTTTTAATCATGACCATCCAACAATAATCCTCAAACTACTATCACCCATCCAACAATAATCATGACCTTAGTCATCGTGGTCAATCACCCTTGTCGGACAATAATTATCCAACCAACGTTGGCTTATCATGGTACTCTGACCACCATCATCTAATAATAATCATCTAAATATTGTCACCTTCCTTTGGTCCTTTGACCACGATGACTAAGATCTTTGATCGCTATCTCTCAACTATGTTCCTCTGACCATCATTGTTTTACTACAATACTTTGACTATCATCACTCGACTAATTGCAATCACTGACTGTCATCAGTCTACTATGGTTCTTCAACCACCATCACCAGGGATGGATCCAACTTCCGTTTTCAGGGTGGGCAAAAAAATTTTTTTGTGGGGGATGGACAAAGATGCTTAGGATTGATAAAATGAGGACAAAAAAATTTTTTGAGAGGGGGAAAAATACTCAAAATATTCTAAAATATCCCCTCTAAAATAAAATAAAAATATTGAGGGGGGGCATTTGCCCCCGTCAAGACAATGGGGATCCGCCCATGACCATCACCTTGTTGTGGTTCCCCAAACACCACCACCTGATTGTAATCCTCTAACCAATGTCATCATAGCCTATTTTTTGGTCCTCCGATCACCATCACCAGGCCACACTCATTTGACATCATAGCTTGACTACAACCATCTAACCACTATCGTTTGACTAGAGTCTTACAAGCATCGTCAATCAATTATGCTTTTCCAACCATTATTGCTTAATTATGATCTTTTGAATACCTTTATCCAACTATAATGCTTTGACTGCTATCTTCTAAGTACAGTCCTGCATTCATCATTGCATGATTACAATATTTTGATCATTATTGCTTAACATATGATAATTATGTTTATGTGGAGTCACCTAGATAAATATATTGCATGATGTAAACAAGAAAAGGGTGGAGTTATATTTAAAATTTTGAAAGAGGACTTATGGTTGGTTGAACTAGCAATAAAGTGCCAGCTTGAAATACTATTGCCGCTTAATGTGATAACATAATTGTTGAAATCCTTTTCCCATAACAAAAGGCAAGTCATTGGGACCAATCTCCACGTACATCTTGTTAAAATCACCATTTCCTTCTTCATACTTCTCTTATTGTTTTCCCAACTTCTCCCAACAACACCCACTCGAGCAAGCTTTCCTTTTTTAATCGATTTCAAGAGTGCACTGAGTAGCTCTTACTTCCCATTTCCATCAAGCATTAAGGGCCAATATATTGTTGAGGCGAGTCCTTAAAGTTGTCACTTAATTTATTTAAACATTTTCTAGTGATATAATTTTTTAAATGATTAAGTTTTATACTTTTGTTCATTTTTAAACTTTTATTTAGAGAGGTTAGTAAATCTAATGGGCTTCTTAATCTTTAGTAATTGCTTTGATGATTTCTTGTAAACTCAAACTAAATGATGATGTTTATGAACATAAATGAGTGGAACACATAAATGTTTAAGCTTATTTATTTTAATGATCGAATATTTAAAATATTGTTCAAGTTTATTTGTTTAGTTAATTGAACGATCACAATTAAACTTTAATAGAACCAAGCAATGAGTAGCTCATCAAATATTTACTTCCTAAGTTATACAAACTCTCTCTCTCTCTCTCTCTCTCTCTCTCTCTCTCCCCCCTTATTGACTTGGGCTAGTCACGCCCCCGTCGACTATTAGACCCCTGCCGACCACCCAATCACTTGAACAAAGGTTAACATCAAGGCTAGTCCCCCCATCGGCCCACCACCATTTCATTCATTCGTCTTCAAGTAACTGTGTTTTTCTTTGTTTTATTTTTTTAATTAGTGATGTTTGTCTTTAAGTTGTTAATTAGTTATTAATAGGAAGCAATATGTTGAAATATTTATTTGATTAATAAGGACTAGTGGTCAATTCCTTTGCTTGATAAAAAAATACTATAATGAAAAACAATTTTTTATTTGATTCAGTTTAATAGGTGATTTTTTATGATAATGAAGTAATTATTTAACTCTTTTAGAATTTAAAAAGTAGAAGTTACGTTACAAATTGTAAGTTGTTAATATCTTATATTTAATCTTATATATTTTTGAATAAATATTGAACAAAAAATTTTAAAACAGTCTATGCTGATCTTAAGTCCGAATGAAAATAAATTTTTTTAAAAAATTGTAATAAAATAAATTAGATCCCTCCAATAATTTTTATGGCTCCGCCACTAATTTTATTAGTGGTCAACGGCTCATTCTTGGAGTTCAATTTCCATCTTTTTTCGCTATATTAATATATGGGCTTCCAATGCCAAACAACTGTTCTTCTATAATTGCCAAATATTATACAATAGAAAATGCAAATATATCTACATAAACATATTACGGACTTAATTATTACTATTTTTTATGATTTCTTATTTTCTTTCTTTGTAATTTTCATTAAAAATGTAAGTTTTAATTTTATGTATTTTATTTAAAGTATAAAAATCAAATCATTCTACCTGAAGGGAATTTTTGAATTTTTTTAAAGTCTAATCATCTCCAATTAAACGAGAAAATATAATAAAATTTATCATTTCTATATATATATATTTTTTTCATTCTAGCATAAATGACCATTGTTGGCTTTGATTTCAATTCATTTCTTTGTTTCAGTTAGGAGTTTAAGTGAAATCAGTCAAACTTGAATCACAGCTGATATTAGCTTGAGCTCGTTTAATTAATAGAGTTAAAGCTCAAATTTGAACTTAATTCTATAAGTTTGAGTAGGCTTGCAAGCTTACTCTGACCAAAAAAAAAAATTACGACCGAAACATTTATTATAATAAAATAATAAAAAAATAAAAATTAAAAGAAAAATGACAATAAATCATATTAATATGAGAAATAGTGATATATTTTTAACAACTTTGTACTTAATTAAGCTCTTGATTGTTAATATATTTTTAAGTATATTTGATAAAAATATTTCTTAAACGAGCTGACTCATGAACTAATAAGACAAGTCCGAGTTGGCTCAAAATTGTCTCATTTGCTCATTGTATTTAACACAAATATTTTTAAGCAAGACTCATTTATCAGCTCAACTCACTAACACTCTAAATTTTGATAGTTATTTTCATTGACTTGATTGCATTAATATATTTCCGTTAGTAATTTCCTCAACTTGATTGCGTTAATATATTTGGTTTTGGAGGCATTGGTCGTTCAACTCCTTTACTTTAGCAACTTAAGGACTTGCAAATATTCTTTGCTTGTTCTGCTCCACTTTCCCAATTATATTATATATGTTCTTAATAAAGATTTATAATTGAAGAACTGAAAGTGATAATTATGTTTATGCAAATTGATAATCTCATTATTAAATTCATTTAAACCAAAAGAATTTCATTGATTGTCTCCAACAGAAGAAGAACAAGAAGAAGAAGAAGATAGTTATGGACTTTTTTATTAGCAAAATCCCTGTAATTGCAAAGAGTTTCTATTGTTTGAATGAAAAAGGGCTTTTGGAACAAGAGAAGGCTAAAGTGAACAAAAGAAAGAAACTAGAAATTTTATTTCTCAAATTTTTGGCTTAATACAAACTCAAATACATCACCACTATTTATACTAGTAGTACACCGTTAGGATTATGCAAACACATTTCAATCAAATGGTTATAAATGACTCTCTAGAGTATTCTCATATCTCCTATCATAAATGACATTAAATACAGATTACTTTTCAATAAATTTCTAGAGTCTTCTTTAATAGATTTCTCTAGATTATAGGCTTTAAACAAAAGCCCAAATAATAACGAGCTGAATTAAGTTTAATTTCCAACAGCCCCCCTTAAACTTAATTTTGTGATTCCAAAAAAAATTCTCATCTTGATATAGTATTCATACTTGAGTGGCTTGGTGAAGATGTCAGCAATTTGTTCTAATGACTTCACATATTCCGCTTGCACTTCCTTCCTTGTAATGTATTATCTGATATAATGATAGCGCATATCAATATGCTTGCATCTATCATGAAAAACTGGATTTTTTGACTAATTCTATTGCAGACTTATTTTCAACATGAATCTTCATTGCTTCTTCTTGAGGCAAGCTTAATTATTTTAACAAAATTCAAAGCCAAATTGCATGACATGCATGACAAACACAAGATGTTGTAGCTACATATTCTGCTTCACAAGTATACAAACTAACAATTGGTTGTTTCTTTGACATCTAAGTAAAAGTTGTATCTCCCATGAAGAACACATAACCAGTGGTGCTCTTTCTATCATCCATATCGCCAGCCCAATCACTGTCACTATATCCTATTAGTCTAAAATCATTAGATGATGAATAGAGTAAGCCAAAGTGAATTGTATCTTTGATATAGTGTAGGATTCTTTTAACAGTTTTTAAGTGGTTGGTGGTTGGAGTCTCTATATAACGACTGACAAGTCCAACATCATAGAGAATATCAGGCCTTGTGCATGTTAAGTAGCGCAAACTTTCGACCAGGCTCTTGAAAAATGTAGGATCAACTCTTTCTCCTCCATCATGCTTTGATAGCTTGACTCCACATTCAATAGGAGTATTTATATATTTGCAATTATCCATCTTGAATTTCTTCAGCATCTCCTATTCATAGCTTTCATGTGAAATAAATATTCCATCTTCCATTTGATGGACTTCAATGCCCAAATAATAGGTCATGAGCCCAATATCAGTCATCTCAAATTTCTTAGTCATTGTATGTTTGAATTCTTCAAACAGCATTTGATTGTTTTGGTGAAGATCAAATCATCAACGTACAAGCAAATGATTAAAACATCTTTCTTCTTATTCTTGATGTAAAGAGCATATTCATAAGGGAATTTTATAAAACCTTTATCTTACATGTACTTATCTATCCGACTATTCCATGCCCTTGGTACTTGTTTCAACCCATATAGGGCCTTCTTTAGCTTGAGAACTTTGTCTTCTTGCCCTTTGACTTCGTATCCAAGTGGTTGTTGAATATATACTTCTTCTTCAAAAACTCCATTCAAGAAAGCTAATTTTACATCCATTTGATGTATCTTCCATTTATTTTGAGATGCCAAGGAAATGATTAGTCTAATAGTTTCTAAGCAAGCAACAGGAGCAAATACATCATCATAGTCGATGTCGGCTCTTTGACTATAGCCTTTTTCCACTAATCTTGCCTTATATCTTTCAATTTCTCCTTTATCATTCTTCTTTGCATTGTACACACATTTCACGCCAATTACTTTGTGTCTGTGAGGAAGTGAAGTCAGCTCTCATGTGTCGTTCTTCTCGATTGCTTTAATTTCTTCATCCATAGCATCCTTCCACTCCTTAATTTGTACGGCTTCTTGAAAATTCATGGGCTCACATTCTGCAAAGAGGCAAAAGAGTGTAAGATTTTCTTAATTCTCTGTTACCTCATATATATCTCTTAGGCTCCTGAATAGTGGTATTCTTTCACTTGTGCTTTCTTGATTATTTGTAGTTGATGTTGCTAGTGGAGAAGTAGGCTCCTCTTTTGCTTGATCCATCCTTGGTTGCTCCGTATCTTCTTCTTCAACTTGTAATCTTTCTCATATGATCCCGAGTCACATTCTCCTTCTTCATCGAATATAACATCTCTTCTAATAATTATCTTTCCAATATTTGGATTGTATAACTTATATCCTTTTGAGTTATTATCGCAGCCGATGAAAATGAAATTCTCACTTTTATCATCTAACTTACTTCTTTTCATATCAGGTACGTGCACATGAGCTATGCTTCCAAAAACCTTTACGTGGGAGATGTCGGGCTTTCTTCCACTCCATGCTTCTTGTGGAGTCATTTCCCACACACTTCTTATTGGTGAACGGTTGGCCAAATAAACTGCACAGGAGATCGCTTCTGCCCAAAATTCCTTCGGCTGCCTCTTGCTTTTGAGCATACTCTCGCCATGTCAAGGATGGTTCTGCTCTTCCTTTCTGCTACTCCATTTTGTTAAGGGGATCCTGAGACAATTAGAGATCGACGTATCCCATTAGCATCATAGAATTCTTAAAATTCTTTTGAAGTGAATTCTCCTCCTCAATCTAATTGCATAGCCTTGATCTTGAGTTCACTTTCTTTCTCAATGGTGGCTTTGAATTTCTTAAATACGCTGAATGCTTCTAATTTTTGCTTCAAAAAATACACCCATATTTTTCGTGAGAAATCATCAATGAATAGAAGAAAGTATTTTCTCTTACCAAGTGAGCATGGCTGTATTGGTCCACAGACATTTGTATGTATGATAACCAATGGCTTTCAAGCTCTCAAACTTGATTCTCTTGGAAAACTTTTTCTAAAATGCTTCACAAGTAGACATGCTTCACACATTTGATCAGGATGCTTGATGCATGAAAGACCTCTCACCATATCTTCCTTTGAAAGTAGTTCCAGTGCTCCAAAATTGAGATGCCCAAATCAGAGGTGTCATAACCAAGACATATCTTTATAACATGCTTTGAGGCACTTGGTAACATCATTTTGAATGTTTAGCAAAAACATTCTATTTCTTGACATTGGTACTTTCACAATTAAAGTGCCAATATTATCTTTTAAGAAAATATAATAATTTTTTAAATGAATATCATATCATTTCTCCAAAAGTTATCCCAAACTTAAAATATCACGCTTCATATTTGATACAAAATAGACATTAGAAATAAATTGATGCTTCCCGTTCTTCAAGTACATAAGGATGTCACATTTATCTTTTACTTCTAATTTTGAGTCATCTCTAAAGGATATATTACCGCCCATTATTTCATCAAGCTCCACGAACATGCTTCTTTTTCCGTACATGAGATCACTTGCTCCTGTGTCGAGGTACCACATTCCATCTTCACATCTTCCATTATTTTTGTAGGCTAGCAATAGTATTCATCTTCTTTTCTTTCTTCTTCTACGTAGTTGACCTTATTATTCACTTTACTTTGGGCGTTCTACATTCTTTAGCGTAATGCCCAAATTTGTTACAATTGTAGCACTTAACTTGAGATTTCTCGTACCTTAAGTTTGAGCATCCTCTTCCTCGCCCTCTTGTTGAAAAATTTCTTTCTTGCTCATTTGCACGACTTCGTCCTTGTCCATGACCTCTTCCACTATAGTTTTTATTATTGTTGTTGAAGCTTTCGTCTTTCTTGGCTGATTTGAGATCTAGCTTGAGGAGTTGCTTGGTAATCCCTTCATTCATCTTATTTCTTTCTTCGTAAGCTTGCAATGAACCCAAGAGTTGCTCTACTGTTATCTCTTGTAGATCTTTTGTCTTCTCGATGATAGTTGTGATACTATCAAATCTTGATTCTAACGATCAAATAATCTTTTCAATGATAGTCACATCTTCTAGCTTCTCACCATTTCTTTTTAGTTGATTAGAAATAGAAAGAACTCTTGAAAAATAATCTGAGACCA
Source organism: Dendrobium catenatum (assembly GCF_001605985.2). Lineage (NCBI taxonomy): Eukaryota > Viridiplantae > Streptophyta > Magnoliopsida > Asparagales > Orchidaceae > Dendrobium > Dendrobium catenatum. Next base: position 200,102 of record NW_021319567.1, read on the forward strand.
TCTCTCCTTCTTTCATTTGCAAGACGTCAAATTGTCTTCTTAACATTTGAAGACGTGCCTTTTTAACCTTCTCTTCTCCCTTGTACGATACTTGGAGCTTTTCCCACGCTTGTTTGGCCGATGTAGCACTTGAGATTTTTTCAAAACCGTCATCATCTAACGCTTGATAGATGAGGAAGAGAGCCTTTTTGTCTCTCTTTCTTGAATTTCTTAAACTATCCTTCTATGTTAAGGATAGAACGGACTCGTCGATTGGCTCATTGTAGCCTTTCTCTACAATCTCCCAAACGTCATGCGTTCCAAGAAGTGCCTTCATCTTTATACTCCAATTATCATAATCTGTTGTCTTGAGCAATGGAACTTGGAAGGAAGCCATACCTCCATTTGTCATCTCTAGAAAAGAACTTGGCTCTGATACCACTTTGTTGGAATGAAAAATGGCTTTTGGAACAAGAGAAGGCTAAAGAGAACAAAAGAAAGAAACTAGAAATTTTACTTCTCAAATTTTTGGCTTAATACAAACTCAAATACATCACCACTATTTATACTAATAGTACACCATTAGGATTATGTCAACACATTTTAATTTAATGGCTACAAATGACTCTCTAGGGTATTCTCATGTCTCCTATCATAAATGGCATTAAATAGATATTTTAGACTTTTCTAATAATTACTTCTTAAATGACTCTCTAGAGTATTCTCATATCTCCTATCATAAATGATATTAAATACATATTACTTTTCAATAAATTTCTAGAGTCTTCATTAATAGATTTCTCTAGATTATAGGCTTCAATCAAAAGCCCAAATAATAGCGGGTCAAATTAAATTTAATTTCCAACATCTATATTCTTCATAATTATTAAGCTTTGTTCTGAACTTGGTATGAATATAATTGAAGCATTTATGGTGGGCAGTTCAGAGGTTGAGTGCAGCCAATAACAGGAGCCCATCCGATTTGTTGCTGCTCATTGTCATAAACAACCATCACATTTTGCATTGATATAGCTGCACAAAGCATAAGAGTCTAAAATTAAACAAATTACAAAGGAAATTAAATAATTTGTTTATAAGCCGGCCAGAGTAGCAAATTTTTTCAAAGGTTGTAGTTTAATTTATAGTATTCCTGATTTAAAGCTTAATTACCTCCAATAAGGTTGAAGTTGTTCAGACCTCGAGCAAAGCCATTGAAGATGGCCAAGCAAGCATGGCCATCTTTCTGAAATTAATTGGAACTCATGAATGAGAAATAAAGCTCACCTTTGTATAAAAATATGGACTCCAACCAAGCGAAAGATGGCATGCTTACCGTAATGTTTAAGTAGTTCTCCGGTGGGATCTCCAGAGCTTGTCCATTTCCTGATTTGAGATATAAGCTACTGAAACGGTTCCTGAGATAAGTGATGGACGTGAAGGGTCTCATGTCCTCACAGCAGTCAGGGTACACATCATCTCCTGGTACCTTTTGCAGCGGCATCTCTACAATCTAATAGTCATCGAAGGATGAAATTTTCTTTAAAACCTTAAAACCCTGCAAAATTATTTTAAATCGGATCAATTTTACTTAATATTTCAGTGGTGCTTCACCAGGGAAAGTTTTTATCCTCCATGCTAATATGATGAACACCATATAGGAATGAAGAATGGAGAGTAACCTTGGTTAAAAGCTGTTGGTACAACGGCTCTACGAAGTATGTGTCAGTGGCTCCACTATCAAGAACGAAAGCTTGAATATATAATCAATACATACACTATATATTATTACTTCAGCCGTCGTCAGTGTCGCCTTTGAAATTTGTGACACTACCTCAAATGATCCAATTTAATCAAATAAAATATATATTCCTAATGACGATGATGTTCCGAACGTAATGGCTCTATCCGTTTGTCGGTCGGACATCGTCCGAGCATCTTCGAGGCCTCGTTTCCTTCGCAACATATGCCTTCATATCAAATTTGAATTGCCTAGAAATTCGCCACCATCTCAGACGATCCAAATTTATTAAATAAAATATATATTCTGAATGTCAGCGACGTTTCGGATGCAATGACGCTGTCCGTTTGTCAATCAGACGTCGTCCGTCATCATCGAGGCCTCATTTCTTTGATATGTGCGCCTTCACATCATATTCAAATTGCCTCAAAATTCACGACACCACCGATGACTTTTGTAGCAAATTGAGATCCAGAAAGCTTTTCAACTATCTCTTCAACAATGGATCTTAATCTTTTATAATCATTAAGATTCTTCTCATCAGCAAATGCATGAAAGTTGAGGAGCTGCAACACTGATCTTTCTCCAAGCCCTCTAAGCTAAATACTTCCGCCTTCTTTTTAATGACCGTTGCAATCATCATTGCAGATGAGCCCATTAGAGTTGTCACCAAAATTCTAATACCAAAACTCCCATAAGCCAAAGGGACGAGCACCTTCTCTCATTTACTTTTATCCTCCTCATCATCCTCCCAAATGTCATCCAGCACAAGTAAGAACTTTTTGGACATGATATTACTTTTTGGACATGATCTTAGCCCGAAGTCTATCTTGAAGTGCCTCAAGTGTCTCCAAACGAGGCCTCTCCTTCTTAAGAGATTCCAACATATCTGCAATGACTTTTTTCACATCAAAGTTGTTGGAAACACAAACCCACATTTTAAGATCAAATTCCTTTGTCATTTCATCTTCATAAACATGTTGCAAGAGAGTTGTCTTTCCCATACCGCCGTGCCCCACTATAGATAGAAGAGAAATGTTTCTGTACAAATCAACTCCATTAACAGGAGCTTTTCCAATTTGATTGCTTCCTCAACTAGTGCATAATAAAATTCAATGCAATCCACATTCAAACTGAATTCTCTTTATCAGATTTAAGATTCCTGGGTTTTGTTATAGGGGTCAACAACTGCCTAAGCTGATTTTAAGCCCAGATGAAAAAAGTTAAAGAAAAATTTTAATAAAATAAATTAGATACCTTCAATATTTTTTTTTTGCTCCACCACTAATTTTATCCGTGGTCAACGGCTCATTCTTGGAGTTCAATTTCCATCTTTTTTCGCTATACTAATATATGGGCTGCTAATGCCAAATATTATACAATATAAAATGAAAATAAATATATTATGGACTTAATTATTACTATTTTTTATAATTTCTTATTTTCTTTCTTTGTAATTTTCATTAAAAATGTAAATTTTAATTTTATGTATTTTATTTAAAGTATAAAAATCAAATCATTTTACCTGAAGAGAATTTTTGAATTTTTTTTTAAAGTCTAATCATCTCCAACTAAACAATAAAATATAATAAAATGTATCATTTCTATATTCTTTTTTTCATTCTAGCATAAATGATCATTGTTGGCTTTGATTTCAATTCATTTCTTTGTTTCAGTTAGGAGCTTAAATGAAATTAGCTGAACTTGAAGCACCCCTGATTTTAGCTTGAGCTCGCTTAATTAATAGAGTTCGAGCTCATGTTTGAACTTAATTCTATGAGTTTGAGTCGGCTTGCAAGCCTACTCTGACAAAAAAAAAATTCGATCGAAACACTTATTATAATAAAATAATAAAAAGAATAAAAAATTAAAAGAAAAATGAAAATAAATCATATTAATATAAAAAAATAGTGATATAATTTTTATATATTTTTAACAACTTTGTGCTTACTTAACCTCTTAATTGCTAATATATTTTTAAGTATATTTGATAAAAATATTTCTTAAAGGAGCTGACTCATGAGCTAATAAGGCAAGTCGGAGTTGGCTCAAAATTGTCTCATTTGCTCATGGTATTTAACCCACTACAAGACTCATTTATCAGCTCGACTCACTAAGACACTAACACACTTAATTTTGATAGTTATTTTCATTGGCTTGATTGCATTAATATATTTCCGTTAGTAATTTCCTCAACTTGATTAATTGCGTTAATATATTTGGTTTTGGAGGCATTGGTCGTTGTCCTTTACTATAGCAAGACTTAACGACTTGGAAATATTCTTTGCTTGTTCTGCTCCACTTGCCCAATTATATTATATATATTCTTAATAAAGATTTAATATTGAAGAACTGAAAGTGATAATTATGTTTATGCAAATTGATAATCTCATTATGAATTTCATTTAAACCAAAAGAATTTCATTGATTGTCTCCAACAGAAGAAGAAGATAGTTATGAACTTTTTTATTAGCAAAATCCCTGTAATTAATTGCAAAGAGTTTCTATATGCTCCATAAATATTAAGCTTTGTTCTGAACTTGGTACGAATATAGTTGAAGCATTATGGTGGGCAGTTCAGAGGTTGAGTGCAGCCAATAACAGGAGCCCATCCGATTTTCTGCTGCTTATTGTCGTAAACAACCATCACATTTTGCATTGACATAGCTGCACAAAGCATAAGAGTCTCAAAATAAACAAATTACAAAGGAAATTAAATAATTTGTTTATAAGCCAGCCGGAGTAGATAATTTTTTCAAAGGTTGTTGTTTAATTTATAGTATTCCTCATTTAAAGCTTAATTACCTCCAATAAGGTTGAAGTTGTTCATACCATGAGCAAAGCCATTCAAGATGGCCAAGCAAACATCACCATCTTCCTGAAATTAATTGGAACTCATGAATGAGAAATAAAGCTCACCTTTGTATAGAAATATGGACACCAACCAAGCGAAAGATGTCATGCTTACCATAATGATTAAGTAGTTCTCCGGTGGGATCTCCAAACCTTGTCCATTTCCTGATTTGAGATATAAGCTACTGAAAAGGTTCCTGAGATCACTGATGGACGTGAAGGGTCTCGTGTCCTCCCAGCAGTCAGGGTACACATCATCTCCAGGTACTTTTTGCAGTGGCATCTCTGCAATCTAATAGTCATCGAAGGAAGAACCTTTCTTTAAAACCTTAAAAACCCCGCAAAATTATTTTAAATCGGATCAATTTTACTTAATATTTCAGTGGTGGTTCACCCGGGAAAGTATTTATCCTCCACCTGTACGTCTATGATAATATGATGGACACCATATAGGAATGAAGAATGGAGAGTAGTAACCTTGGTTAAAAGCTGCTGGTACAATGGATCTAGGAAGTGCGTGTAAGTGGCTCCACTATCAAGAACGAAAGGTTGATTTCTTCCCAACAACGACTGCTCATGATTACCATATATTACTTCAGTAAGTAGCTGCACACAATATATAATCATTACATAAACTATTATTGCGCATAATTAACCTGCTCGATCTTTAAATCAGACCACGAGTACTTATTAAAAATTCACTGCGAAATATCGTTCGACATAGGCACCCAAGTGAGGCATCTGGGATAATCGAAATCTTCCCCAATGAACATAAACCCGTAGTCTTTCGAATTGCTACTTAGGCAATGACCAAAGATTATGGCAAAATGGCCTTGTTCGTGCAGCTGCGAGAGTATGCTTATTCTACCTTTGCCAAGCCCAAGCATGCCGTGAGTTTTTTATTGACTATTGGGCTCTTCTGATGAGTAGTAGGTGCTGCGACCGATGGAAAGGGTAGGGCTGATCAACGAGCCATCTGCTAAGTGGAGTGTGAAGGAGTCGGTCACGAGGAAGCCTTTGGAGGCGCTTTCATCTTGGTAACTGATCTCATAGTAACATGGATCAGTGTTCATGCACTTACCTTTGTGTGCATCAATGCAACGGGGTTCATCGCATCGTACATACTGGATGTTCTGTAATTCATTCGGAGGATAGAGCTCCTGCAATGCTAAATTTTGAATGAGAATTAATTTTGATTTGGCTTTTAAATTAATCCAAGTTATTCACTTCACTCAATCTTTTAACCTCAACAATTATATTAATCGTAATGATTCACAAAATTAATCAAAGATATTAAAGGTTAGAATTAAAAAAAAAAAAAGAGAGAGACAGAGAGATGGGATGGATTGATGTGTGCCTTTGGGAGCCACGTGACATCACTCCCAGTGTCGATGTGGAGGTTATAGCGTGTTGGTGGGTTACCGATTTGGATCTTTACATAGTACAATCTGCACGAGTTCATCTAAAATCAGCAAACACCTCTTCTTTGATGTCAGACTAAAAGGATCTTACCCAATGGTATAAACGTCTTCGAAAACAGGAATATTAACGAAGTTAGATTCCTCCACCGAGGGCGAAACAGGGTTCCTGCGAAAAGCGGAGCGGGAGGAAGAGTTGGTCCGGGCGGAGAAGGAAGGAAGCTCGAAAAGGATGACGACAGCAATGAGAACCGCCATGGTTACTGGCTGCATAACTTGGCTCTTTTGCTTTTGCATTTGTCATTTTTGTTCGACAAGTTTTACGCTGGCTGTCGACTACCTAACGCAACCCTCCACTTTTCTCATCCAGGACTTGGGACCTGGCAACGGCAGTGTTAAGAAACATGAGAGAATGCTCTGAAAAAATTTTCCACATCATCGATGATATATATTGATGAGAGGATGCTCTGAAAAAGTTTAATTATAAATTATTATTTGTCAATACAGACTGTTTATGTTGGTTATAACGGGATGTAATTTCCATCAAATATGCATTTCTTTTGATTGTTTCTTAGACTTGTTAAACGTATTTTGTTGTAAGGAATCAACATCTTTTGTTTTGGCATTGACTTGGCTAAATACTTTGAGAGCTGGAACTAATATTTAGTGGTGGTGAAAAGGATCGGCAGATTAGGTTTGGATCCGATCTGAAATTGTTCTGAACCTAATCATGTCAACTCAAATCCTACCATTTTAATAAATGGGTAAAACGGCAACCCAACTCCGATTTGCTAGCAATCCGAATAACCCGACCCATCCATTAACCCATTTTGATTAAAAAATAATGATTAACTTATTGATTATAAATTAAAAATAATTGATATAAAAATAATATTCAACCTAAAATTTATTATAAAAAAAAAAACTAAAGAAATTTCGAGTAAAAAAACGAGTTCATTGGTCAAAGCTAACTGGATTCGTTTATTAAACGGATCAACCTGACCTAAATTTTTTATGATCGGATCGGATCATTATTTTGACACCGACTAATATTCTTTAAATAAATATTAATGTGGTCATTTTCTTAAACTTGCATTCATTACAAAATTTTGTTTTTGAGGGCCTGCCTTTTTTTTTTTTTCCTTTGCAATGACTTGGTTAAAACGCATTTTCACAACAAATTTGCTAAATATATTTTAATATATTTTTAACAATTTTGTACTTAATTAAGCTCTTGATTGCTAATATATTTTTAAGTATATTTGATTAAAAAAAAATTTCTTAAACGATCTGACTCAATGAGCTAATAAGACAAGTTAGAGTTGGCTCAAAATTGTCGCACGAATATTTTTAAACAATACTCATTTATCATCTTGACTCACTAACACCCTTAATTTCAATAGTTATTTTCATTGACTTGATTTCATTAATGTATTTCCATTAGTATTTTCCTCGACTTGAATCAGTTAATGTATTTGGTTTTGGAGGAATTGGTCGTTGTCCTTTTCTTTTGCAAGACTTGACGACTTGGAAATATTCTTTAATTTGCTTGTTCTGCTCCACTTTCCCAATTATATTATATATATTCTTAATAAAGATTTATAATTGAAGAATTCAAAGTGATAATTATGTTTATGCAAATTGATAATATCATTATGAAATTCATTTTTTTAGGTAAAAATTCACGGCGGGGCATACGCGTTAATAATGGTAAAAGTTACAGGTCCTTTAAGGAATGTAAGCTCACTAAAATACATAACATGAAAAAAACCTACGAGCTATCGATCCATCTAATACAAGGATAAAAAACAAGCAAAGAAAAAGAGCAAAGTGAAACAAAATAACCATCAACGCACCCAAAAGCAACAGTCCAGCTACCAACCATGGTAAGCAACCAAGCACCACGGCACGAAAGGGCAGACTTGACCACGATAATGAAAAGAAAAAAATCCATAAGTAGCTGGACTCAGACCGCCATCTGGTTACCAGGCTTGGGCCATCCTAGGAGGAAAAAGAGGCAATCACAAAAATTACAAACACAACAGGTTCACCAAAATAAAAGTCCAAATACATTGATAAGGAAAATAACCACCAAGGTTGCAAACCAAGCCTGACCATCCATGGGGCATGCAGAAGAACTGCCTTATCATAGTCCAATTCCATAACCATAATGTAACAGGTAAAGAAGCCAAGCAACCGAGCCTTAGCTCACCGAGATTATGCCAAGAAAACCCACACCAAACCAACCCAAACCACAAGACCCGAGAACAGCAAAAGAGAACAAATAGTCAGCCCCTGCAAACGAAAATAAAAGGAGAAGGAGAAATCTTATCTCCTAGATTTGCAATGAAGCCATTTTCCACCACGATAAAAGGGGGGACCCAAGACATCCAAAACATACAAATATTGTATGGCCCCAACATCACCCCCCAATTAATCCACCAGATCGCAGCACGAAGAGTCCATAGAATCATCCAACCAATTATTTTTTCTCAAACATGACTCCCCTTCTCTGGACAAAATTCGTGATGTAAGAACATTAGGTGAAATTAGCACAACAGAAACATCAACCAAAGAATCACAACCAGCACTCCTCCCAACAGGGGGAGGACTGACCGAAGTATCGTTAACCAAATGATCAACAGAAACCTTGCTAGCAAGCACCGCATATCATATAAGGGGAGGAACTGCAACAACAACTCCAGGGGCAGCCACAACCTCATGTGAAACAAGGCACTCATCCAGCTGACCCACACCATCACCATACTCATTAGCCTCCACCTCCTCAACATTAGATAAAGCCAACTCATTCAAACCAGCAACATCAGGAGCATTCAACAAAACACACTCGCTCGGCTTCAAGATCTCAGTAGGTGAAATCAAACCATCATCACGCTGAGAAACACATCACCTAATTCTATAGCATTCACAGCCTCAGACCCCACCACGTTAAGCAAAGGAGACACAACAGCTATAGTACCATTATCACAAGTTATATCATTAAAAAACTACCTCCTCATTAAGAGCCGCCTCAACCAACCCATTAACAGGATTCACAACCACCTCCACATCGGGCACCTCAGGAACAAAGGGAGAAACATCCATCTTAGGAAACCAAATAAGACACACCTCCTTAAAATGACCCAGCGATTTACAATGAAAGCAATAAAATGAAAAATCTTTCATTTCAATAGATTGGATGTATCCCATAGATTCAAAGCCAAGACAAACCTGAGAGGCATGCCGTTTCGTGACAACAAGTTCTACAAGAATTTGAGCAATAGACAGCCTAATGCCGGTCAAAGTGGCATTGTCGATACGCAAAGGCCTACCAAACATGGAACCCAAAACATGAAGAATGCGAGGGGAGAAGAGATGATGACGTAAACTAGGAAAAGAGACCCAAATGGGCACAATAGGCGACTCCATATTAACATCAAAGTGGGGAAACCACTTAAACAACATCATGAAACAGTTGTCAATGAAATAAGATCGGTAAGAGAAAACCCTACAGTAATCTAGGTCATTAACAAGCTTAATAAACACTTTTTTAGGATTCAAGATAGTAACTGAAAATGCACAACAAAGCTTGAGATTGAAGAAAAATTTCCGAATCAAATCTAGAGGCGAGAGACGACCCAAAAATTTCCCTACCAACGCAAACTCAAAAGGCGCTGCAAGAGAAAGTAATTCCTCATCCAAAACGATTAACGCTGGAAAAACATTGAGTGGTGAAAAAAACAGGCGAATCACCGGATAAAACATCACAAAATAACTTGCATTTAACCTTACCATCCAAAAACCCAGGATCCCCTAACTGATTTGCAGTCATACGGAAGAAAATCGCAGGAAATCAAAGGTTCAGTGAAGAAGAAATACCGAACATCGGCCGCCTCGCACAAAACCCAGAAACCCTAGACATCGTACTTCTTGGTTTTTATTCATGTTAATCATATAGTCTTGCACCTAGAGATTGAAAATTTAATAAATATTCTAAACACAATAATTATTGCCCCGAGCGCATTGAGTGAAGAAATTATAGTAATTCATGGGAGAAAATGACACGCCGAATGGGAGATAATGGTTTAGCAGTAAGGACATGATTGTTAATGAGAAAATGACACATAGAATTGGCCAAATTATGAACAATATCTTAACAATTAAGGAATTGGATGGGTGGACTTTACAATTACACAAAGTCTATGCTCCATAAACACTTCCCAATTGGACAGCTTCTTTACTTGTAAAATGAACTTTTACTATGAATTTTATTCAATTTATATCTACAAAGGCAACATATAACATAATTCTAATTTTATTTTAAGTACATGAAATTTTATCTACAACATACGATACGTAGTTAATATTAATCTCCATTTCCCCAATAACAACTAGCTGGTCGGTGAGGATCTTCTCCTGGAACAAGCCTTACTCATCTTCTTCAGTACTGTTTGGATAAATTAATAGAGCAAAGGGATGGAATTTATACGAACCACCGTGGATATGCTAAGAATACCATTAAAGCTTCACAGAGGAGAGTTTGCAAACTTGGGAAGCCGACCACAGCCTGCAACACGAGCCCATCCGATCCGCTGCCTCTCATTGTCGTAAACAACCATCACATCCTGCATTGATATGTCTGCAAAAAGCATAGCAGCCCCAAGCAAATCAAATAACACAGGAAATTAAGTAATTTTATCCCAAAAATGTCTCAAATGAACTCGTGTAATTTTTTTAATGAGCAACTTAGGTGTCGTTTGGGGTGACTTTTTTATTGCTTCTTAAAACAACTTTTTAATACAAAATTTAAAATTTTTGTACTAAAAAAACATTTTAAGAAGCAGTAAGAAAATCGTTCAAAACAAAGCTTTAATCAATCCATTTACATCAGCGAAACGAATGTGATATGCCCAATGTGAAGTAATTTTATAATAATATAAATTTCATAATATGTTTGTTTAAAATTAAGCAATATGCTTATGTAAAAATTATTTGTTACACAGTTAAAGAAAAAGACTAACGTATTAGATTTCAATATGATTGTGCCCAATTTTGTGATTTAAATATTGACATGATACGAATTTTATATATTTATTTGAAGCATATTATAGCATTTAAAGTGAAAATCTTTGAAGCATAATATCATAAATCCGCTATTAGTTTGATATTAAAACTGATTGATTACAACTTAGGTTTAATATACATATGTTAAATATGGGAATAACAATTTCTTACAAAAGGGATGACATGTATTTACAGGTCTAGCCTATATTGGTCTTGATTTTATCATTTATGCTGATAGAAAAACTCATCTTGCAAGCTATTGGATTGATTTCATTAATATATACAATATTATTTTCACACAATCTTGAGTTCTGCATCAATAAGTAGAAGTCCTGCCAATCCTTCTTTCTGCATAATAAATAAATAATTCAATTAAGTAAGAATCTTCAAACAATTCGAACATCTTTCAATTTTATCCTAAATAGTTGATAGGACATAAAATATTGATGTAAAACTGTTATCCTATGTAACTAAATACCTGAATTTTTTTCTTCAGGCTTGTAGAAACATGTTCACCGACCTCATCTCCTTCATGGGTTTGCAAACGTCTCAGTAACTTGAAATCAAAAGCTTACAACATTAATGGTCCGACAGAATTCAATTATAAAGTTAGTCTATATTTAAGGATTACAGAATAATGAAGAGAGAACCAACTCTAGATTTTACTTCTATGAATTGAGCTGTGTCAAAAAGGAAGCACAAAACAAGAGCCAAAACGCATCTAAGCTCAGGATAGTCGAAATAAGATATCCAACACAGAACAAATCAATAGAAACATGGAAAGAGAAAGCCCCAATTAAAAAATTCCATTGAAAGATCAGTAATATAACAAAATATATGAATCAAGTGATGAAAGATCTAAAAGTTCTAATCATGGACGCAAGTGGAAAGAGCCAGCATCCATAAGAATGACTCATCGAGAAGGATCAGCTAAACCATACAGCAGGTGGATAAACCCTGGTTGTCGCAGTATTGTTGAGACAGAAATGGTTGCCACAGAGAATTGATAGCCATGTTAACAGATGCGATGATAGTCATTTCTTATGTACTTACTGTTAAGTAAAGGGCAAATTTGTCTTTTATTATTAGAACGGCGGAGCGTAAAATATATCAAACAGAATTAATTAGCTTTTTAGTTTGCGTAACCAGGAAAAATGAAATGTAACCAAACAGAAACATTCTTCTTAAATATTTTTTTTAGAAACTCTGTTTTGTCAATAACTGTTTCTCTATAAACTTATGCAAAAGGATTATTGTAGCAACCAAACGAGGCCTAAAAAATAATTACAACCGTCAAAATTCTACTATGTTGTGACGGTTATAACCGCCACAAAAGCCCAAATTATTTTTTTAAACATAACAAACTGAAATACATATCCATCAGCAACTAATATAATTGATATGCATAAACAAGCACGGACAAGCGCTAATCATAATCGACTCTTTCAAATATGTAAATTAATAGTAAATCAAATAAACATCGTTTACACAACTCTCCTTGGCCTATTGGTTGAGAGCTTAGGCTTCCAACTAAGAGGTCCAGGGTTGGAGTCTATGTGTATGCGTTGTGTGTGTGAGTTTGCCTTTAATGGCCTAAATGTCCAAAAAAAATAATAATAAACATCGTTTACGAGATACCCAAACTTCAAATATAAGTAAATCAACTAGCCTTATTATGCTCTCCTTAAACGATCATATCTTGGAAGACAAAGCTCTTTATAACATATATATTAGATTTGAGTCATTTACTATAGAAGATGACTTACAATATCCACTATCAATATCTCAAAAAATAGAAAACAAGTGTAGCCATTGTCTTAGGTTCAAATTAATAAGAGAGAATCAATTGAAAACGCATCAGATTTTCCATCTTGAAAGTCGCAATGTAATGCAAATCACAGAATTACAAGTCTACTGTCTCAGAGTAATGCAAATCACAAAAACCAACTAGCAATGAAAAGCTAAGAAAATATCATTACAAGTTCAAACGTCACAACAACCATCATAGTTCAAAAAAAAAACACAACATAAGTTACAAAATATATTTAATATACATACAACTACATGCAATACAAGAAATACTATAACTCATCAGCAGAACAATGTTAAATTTTCAGTGGACTATCAGACATCAGATGAATTGTCATTGTTATCCTGAAAATAGTATGAAGATAATGAGATATTAATAATCAAACATGAAAATAGCCTAAGTAAGATGAAGATATATATTCATTATAAAGAAAAGAATTGATGACTAATTTGTCTTTAATAATTCAGAGAATAATTTTCTCATATATAAGTCAGTTTATGACTAATGATTTTTTTTTCACTTAATTTAGAAGATAACTGTCTTTTAAATTTTTCATAAACATCTCATATAGATGATTTATCAAAATATTTCGACGTTATTTAAAACTATGTAATTGATGAATCATTCAATTCCTATAGTCTCAAAGATGTTTACATTAATAAGCATCTCGCTGATTCATTATTCAAACCAATATTATATTCTTGATGAAAATAAATTATATAAAAGTTAAATAAATGAAGTCTCCGTAAAAAACACAAAGGTCAAAATGATAACTCAATAGCGGTTTAAATCTATCTATTCTCTGATTAACAATAGGTCTATAGCCCTTTATCCTGATACATGTATACTGGGACCTCCATCCCAACCAGCATAAATTTAGGTTTCATTTGGGACAATTTTCTATCTATTTTTTAAAGCAATTTTTAAGTACAAAAATTCAGCTCAGCTCTTATTGGTGAGTCAATATCGATCAAACGCTGGCGCTACATTCCATCTACCCCTACATCCCATTTCAATTATTCTACACAGGAGTTACACAAACTCTCTCTCTCTCTCTTTCTCTCTCTCTCTCTCTCTCGATTTTTTATTGGCTGTGGACACCGGATGTAGCTCTACGTTCGGACGTCAGTAAAATGATGCCACGTAGCGACCAGACGACCGCGGATCCAACCAGCCTAAAACTCGAAATATAGCACGTGCATTTCCCTAGAGCTACGTCCGGTGTCCGCACTCTATTGCCTTGGGCAAGTCACGCCCTCCCATCGTCACTTGAACAAAGGTTAACATCTAGGCTAGTCCAGCCCCCACCAACCCACCGCCATTTCATTCCTTCGTCTTCAAGTAACAGTGTTTTTCTTTGTTTTATTTTTTAATTACGGATGCTTGTCTTTTAATATTTATTAGTTATTAATAAGAAGCAATATGTTTGAAATACTTATTTGATTAACAAGGACTGGTGGTCAATTCATTTGCTTGATAAGAAAATACACTATAATAAAATACTATTTTTTATTTGATTTGGTTTCTTAGATCTTTGTTTTATGATAATGAAATAATCATTGAACTCTTTCAAAATATAAAGAGTAGACATTATTAATTACAATTTATTTACTTTCTTATTGATACGGCCTCACAAAATTAACTTGATCGGGCACGAATCTCAAGGCAAAAGCTAGTTGGAAACTTCAAAAATTTCTAGATTTAATAAATATTTTAATACAATGAATGGACAAAATAATTTTAAAAATAATAAAATGGATGGCTAATATTTTAGGTAGAAGAAAATTCAAGCGGCTTTTATAATAGTAGTATAGATTATCATAGGAATTTTCATATTTATCAATAGAAATTTAATTATAATGAATTTTAATTATGATTATCACAAGTAAATATTTGGCTCCTAACTTTTATGTGTCATTAATTTAAACGATATAATTTATTTTTTTGGAACATTTAAGCCATTTATGGCAAACTCACACACACAACGCGTACATAAAGACACGAACTCAGGACCTCTTAGTTAGAAGCCTAAGCTCTCAACCAACAAACTAAGATGAAATGTGTTCATGACGATATTTGGTATCCGCACAAAATAATTAATTGTGGTCAACGGCTCATTTTTGGAGTTCAATCTCCATCTTTCTTCGGTAATCTAATATACGGGCTTCTAATGCCAGACAACTGTTCTTCGCTTACTGCCAAATATTATACAATAGAAAATGCAAATATATCTGCATAAATATATTACGGACTTAATTATTACTTTTTTTATTTATTTCTTTGTAATTTTCATCATAAAACATATATCATCAAAAAATTATAGCGATCAGGCATGACTCTCGAGGCAAAATCAAGTCAAAAAATTTAAAAATTAAATTCGGGATCACCTAAACTTTGATTTCAGCAAATTTACAGTCAAATTGAGCGTCTCGGAAATAAGAACCCAACGACACCAAATTCGACTCAATATGAGCTCAAATGAGTCCAAATGAAGGACCCGAAGCGCTGTTGGAATGTTCGAACCACAATTTGAGATTACCAAACAGTTTTCAAACATAACGTGTTTATATTTGAATTGAGCGACTCAACGAGACAAATCCAACGAGCCCAAGATCGCCGAATTTTGACATTATTAAGACCTTAATGTTCGATGAACGGTACACGATCAAGGGATTCAATATCGGTTATCCATCCAACTACTCCTCATTTACCTCTGATCTCTCACATATTTATGGGTCATGCCACTCCATAAATCTATAAGTAGACCCTCATTTCTCTTGAGAGGGGACCCAAGCCAGAAGCAAGAAGAAGAAGAAGAAGAAGAGGAGAAAGATATGAGGGAAGAAACTCATTCTCGACCACCACCGCCGGAATTCTGTTCGATGTTCAAGCGATACCGGAGTTCTGCCCAACGTTCAAGCGATGCCGAAGTTTTGCCCAGCGTTCAAGCAACACCAGAGTTCTGCCCAACGTTCGAGCGACTCCGGAGTTCTACCCGACGTTAAAGTGACGCCGGAATTCTGCCTGATCTCCAAGTGACGTCGGAACTCTGCCCGACATTATAACTAGATTTCAATCCAAGAGTGATTCATTGTAATCTGACTGTCTTAACTTTTACGGACAAGTGAGCCTCTTGTATCTCAAACAAGCACTAGTGGAATTATTTCAACTGGGTGTGACCCCGTGTTTTTTTTCCCTTTACAGGGTTTCCACATAAATATCCTGGTGTTTCTACTTTTCTTTTGCTTTTGTTCTGTTTATGTGCTGGATATTCGTACAACGCTAAGACAGAAATTTCCTAACTCTATTGCCGCGTATATTCTAGCCCGCAACAATAATAATAATGCATGCAGATGAATTCTATTTAAATCATTTAATTTAATGTAGACGAAAAATATTATTAAAAATGTAAAAATTATTTTAAAGTATTTTATTTAAAGTATAAAAATCAAATCATTCTACCTGAAGGAAATATTTAAATTTTTTTAAAGCCTAATTATCTCCAACCAAACAAGAAAATATAATAAAATTTTCATTTCTATAATTTTTTTTTCATTCTTGCATAAATGATCATTGTTGGCTTTGATTTCAATTCATTCATTGTTTTAGTTAGGAGTTTAAATGAAAATAGCCAAACTTGAATTACCTCTGATTTTAGCTTGAGCTCGATTAATTAATAGAGTTCGAGCTCAAGTTTCAACTTAATTCTATGAGTTCGAGTCGTCTTGCGAGCCTACTCTGACAAAAAAATTAATAATTACGATCGAAAAATTTATTATGATAAAATAAATAAATAAAATTAGAAGAAAAATGAAAAAAAAAAACATATTAATATAAGAAATAGTGAGCATATTTGATATGAATATTTCTTAAACGAGCTAATTCATGAGCTAATAAGACTAGTCTGGATTGGCTCAAAATTGTCTCTTTAGCTTGTTCTACTCCACTCTCCCAATTATATTATATATATTCTTAATAAAGATTTATAATTGAAGAATTCAAAGTGATAATTACTTTCATGCGAAGTGATAATCTCGTGATAAAATTTATTTTGACCAAAAGAATTCCATTAATTGTCACCAATAAAAGAACTAGAAGGAGGAGGTTATGGCCTCTTTTATTAGCAAAATCCATGTAATTAATTGCAAAGAGTTTATATATGCTCCCTAAACATTAAGCTTTGTTCTGAACTTGGTACGAATACAATTGAAGCATTATGGTTCGCAGTTGAGAGGTTGAGTGCAGTCAGTAACAGAAGCCCATCCGATGCGCCACTGCTCATTGTCGTAAACAACCATCACATTTTGCATTGATATAGCTGCACAAAGCATAACACTCAAACAAAACAAATTACAAAAGCAGCGAGCAACACAGAATTCACCTGCTGTTACATTGCTACTCGGTCTTGTTCTTCCAGTTAGGCTGTAGTTTAAGTTATAGTATTCCTCATTTAAAGCTTAATTACCTCCAATAAGGTTGAAGTTGTTCAGACCTTGAGCAAAGCCATTGAAGATGGCCAAGCAAGCATCGCCATCTTCCTGAAATTAATTGGAACTCATGAATGAGAAATATGGGCACCAGCCAAGCGAAAGATGTCATGCTTACCGTAATGATTAAGTAGTTCTCCGGTGGGATCTCCAGAGCTCGTCCATTTCCTAATTTGAGATATAAGCTACTGGAACGGTTCCTGAGATCTGGGATGGACGTGAAGGGTCTCGTGTCCTCCCAGCAATCAGGGTGCTCATCATGATGTGGTACAGGATTACGTTGGAGTGCGGCTAAACATCATACCACCTGCTAACAAACTATGCATTTTCCACTACTACCTTTGCTATTTCCGTTAGAACCGTACTTTTATTTTGATTCTCTTTTTCTGCTGTTTTAGGAAGTATGGAATATTACTTATACTCATAGGTCCCAGGGGACATACAGCTTTTACAAAAATTAAATAGAAAATATAGTTCTTCTCTCTAGAACTTTGTTCTGTTTTGTTCTTCCTTTGCTTGCAGCGTCTCTAGGTCATGTGGCATTGCAACCATTGCATCAGTTTTTGGTATCAGAGCCATTCGAAGGAGGAAGATGACGGATCGCGGCAAGGAACCGGCCACGGATGGGGGTCGGAGTATGGATGAGATGTGGGAAAACCAAGATAACCTTAATCGCCGGCTTGAGGAGCTGGCGACGGAGATTCAGAAATTGATTGTGGAGGTTCGCCGCGAGTTTAATCTCATTAGGCAGAGACAACCACAGAGACAAATGCAGCGAGAAGAAGTTCCGATGAATAGACCGATTCATCGAAGGAGGGCACCCGATGATCACCACTGGCAGCATGTTCGGACGAATGGGCTGGAGGAATCGGATTCCGACGATGAGCCACAAATGTATCATACACAAGATGCCGTCGAATCCAGTGATGAGGACAGAGGGAATCGAGGCTTACCTGAACATCCCAGACCCCATCGGCCAGCTCAGTATCGAAATCACCCCGGGGAGTTTAAGGTCAAGTTAGATATTCCGTTCTTTGATGGACGGCTGCACATAGAAGACTATCTTGATTGGGAAAGAGCTGTTGAAAACTTTTTCGACTATATGGAGATTGATCCTGGTAAACAAGTGAAATATGTGGCTTGTAGATTAAAGGGGGGTGCAAGTGCTTAGTGGGAGCAAGTGTTGAAGATGAGGCAGAGAGAGGGCAAAGGGCGAGTTCGCAACTGGACTCGTATGAAGCAACTCCTAAGGTCACAATTTTTACCAACAGATTTTGAGCAAATTCTCTACATGAGATTTCAACATTGCGTACAAGGAACGAGATCGGTGAGTGAATACACCGAGGAATTCAATAGGTTGAGTGCTCGAAACAACCTAAATGAATCGGCTAATCAAATGGTCGCTCGTTATATCGGGGGGCTTAAAGACAGTATTCAAGATCGGTTGGAACTCAATTCGGTCTGGTCAATGTCGCAAGCAGTGAATTTCGCATTAAAGGTGGAGATACAGCAAACTAGACAAACGAAGGCTTCGTTTAATCGCCGACATTGGCAGGAGACACTATCAAGTAGCAGCAAAGTGACTACTACTCCAGCCGTGAGTAAACCCCAACCTATGGGGAATCTACCAGCGCCCTCTTCCAGCAACAGTGCTGATTTTAAGACTCCGTCGAAGCCCAAGTTTCCAACCAAATAAAATCCATATGCCAAGCCATCAACGCTTAAATGTTTCAGATGCTTCCAGCCGGGACATAAGTCAAATGAGTGCCCCCAAAGGCAGCATGTTCACATCGTGGAAGGAGAAGCAGGAGCCAGGTCCGAAGAGGCGGAGGTACAGGAGGATGAAGAGGTCGAAAATGTACTAGCAGATGAAGGTGAGCCGCTGATTTGTGTGATGGAAAAGTTACTGTTAGCTCCGCGGCAGAATCCCAATTCACAACGTCATGCTATCTTCAGAACTAGATGCACTATAAATGGCAAGGTATGTGATCTTCTGATCGATAGCGGCTGTACAGAAAATGTAATTTCTCGATCAGTTGTTCAAAGTTTGCAGTTAAAAACGACCAAGCATCCAAACCCGTACAAAATAAGTTGGGTACGGAAGGGTATGGAAATCAATGTCAACTATTCTTGCCGTGTCACTTTTTCATTGGGAAAGCATTACGTTTGCGAAGCCTTGTGCGACGTCCTTGACATGGACGTTTGTCACTTAATCTTGGGGAGGCCGTGGCAATATGATATGGGGGCAATATATGATGGTAGAGCCAACACGTATTCGTTTGATTGGAAAGGAAGACGTCTCCGATTGCTACCGGGCAGCTCAAATGACAACAATCGACGGAAGGCAAAAGAAGAGAAACAGGCGGTAATGCATGTGGTCACAGGCTCTACACTGTTACATTGTTGGCGTGAACCTGCACCATTGTTTGCCTTGCTATTAACTGAGCCCAATGAAGACACCGAGCAGACAGGATTTCAGCCTGATGTGCAGGAATTGTTGAAAGCATACCAGAGTATAATGCTACCTGAGTTGCCGGCAGAGTTGGCCCCCCTCCGCAGCATTCAACACCAAATTGATTTTATTCCCGGATCGTCGCTGCCGAATCTAACGCATTATAGGCTCAATCCGAAAGAGCAATTGATACTACAAGAAATAGTTGACAAACTACTGGAGAAACAACTTATTCAAACAAGTTTGAGCCCTTGTGCAGTTCCGGCCTTACTTGTTCCGAAGAAAGACAGGAGTTGGCGGATGTGTGTAGACAGCAGGGAAATCAACAAAATAACGGTAAAATACCGGTTTCCGGTGCCCCGCATTGAGGAGCTTATAGATCAATTGACCGGTTCTTCTATCTTCTCCAAGATCGATTTGCGGAGTGGTTACCATCAGATTAGGATTCGGGAAGGAGATGAGTGGAAAACCGCTTTCAAAACGCCGCAAGGACTTTATGAATGGAAAGTTATGCCATTTGGGTTGTGCAACGCACCCTCTACATTCATGAGAATTATGACCGAAATTCTCAGGCCCTTTCTGGGTAAGTTCTGTATTGTCTATTTTGATGACATTTTAGTCTATAGCCATAATCGGGAGCAGCATTTCACCCACCTGAAAAGTCTTTTTGAAGTTTTGAAAGAACAAAGACTCTTTATCAATCTGCCAAAGTGTGAGCTTGCGGTGGATAAAGTCTACTTCCTGGGCTTTATAATTTCTGCGGATGGTTTGCATGTGGATCCAAAAAAAATTGCTGCCATAGTGGATTGGCCGACACCCCAATCATTTTTTGAAGTAAGAAGCTTCCATGGCTTAGCCAATTTCTACAGGAAATTTATCAAGAATTTCAGTACGATTGTAGCTCCAATCACAGACTGTCTCAAGTCAAAGAAATTTGTTTGGAATTCGGAACAACAGCATAGTTTCGAAACAATTAAACGAGTACTAAGCTCGGCCCCGGTTCTGGTATTACCGCAATTTGACAAGTTATTTACAATAGATACAGACGCCTCCGCAGTTGGTGTAGGGGCGGTCCTATCGCAGGAGGGTAAGCTAGTCGCTTATTTTAGCGAAAAACTTTATCCGGCAAGGCAAAAATGATCGGCTTATGAGCAGGAGTTGTATGCCATAATTCGAGCACTCAAGCAGTGGGAGCAATATTTATTGCACCAGGAGTTCATACTATGCAGTGACAACAAAGCACTACAATTCCTCAATAGCCAAAAGACGGTCAACAGGATGCACGTCCGATGGCTTATGTTCTTACAGAAATTTTCTTTTTCGATCAAACATAAACCGGGCAGTGAAAACCGTGTAGCAGACGCACTCAGTCGAAAAAGAAATCTTCTTATACAATTACAAACTGAGATCACGGTCTTGGAGTGTCTTAAAGACTTATACAGTGAAGATCCGGATTTTGGTACCATTTGGCAACAGTGCCAAAATGAACAAAACAACACAGAATATGGCATCAGGCATGGCTTTCTATTTAACCAAAATAAGCTCTCTATTCCCGTGTCATCTTGGAGACAACAGCTTGTAAGAGAAGCTCATGGAGGAAGCTTGTCAGCTCACGCCGGTAGAGAAAATACACTACGAGCACTGCAGGAGCGCTTCTTTTGGCCGCGGCTGCGTCGGGATGTGTTCAGATTGGTGGATAGTTGTCATATCTGCCAAACTTATAAGGGAGGTGCCCAAAATACAGGTTTGTACATGCCTTTACCGGTACCAGACTCCATATGGGAAGATTTGAGCTTAGACTTCGTCTTGGGACTACCGAGGACCAAACGTGGCAATGATTCCATTATGGTGGTTGTCGACAGATTCTCGAAGATGGCCCACTTCATTTCATGTAAGAAAACTGCAAACGCTATGCATATCGCCCATCTTTTCTTTAACGAAATTGTCAGGTTACATGGATTGCCAAGAAGTCTCACATCTGACCGCGACGTGAAGTTCATAAGTCATTTTTGGCAAGAATTATGGAAGAAATTGGGCACGGATATCAGGCTGAGCTCAGCCTATCACCCGCAAACTGACGTTCAAACAGAAGTTGTTAATCGAACCTTGGGTAACATGTTGCGGTGCCTGGTGCAGGAACGTCCCAAGCAATGGGAAGAGGCATTAAGCATAGCTGAATTTGCTTACAATGCGATGACTAACCGATCCACAGGTAAGCCACCCTTTTGCATTGTTTATACTAAAGCACCTAACATCGCGCTCAACCTCACTGTACTACCAAAGTGTAAGTCGGCGGCTGCTTCATCTTTCACTGACCGTTACAAGGAGATGTTGGAGGAAGTTCGACAACAAATCATCAAGGCCAACCAACGTTACAAGGAGGCTGCCGACACCCATAGGCGGCAACGTCTGTTCAACATAGGAGACTTGGTTATGGTTCGGCTAAGGCGAGAACCGGGAACTTATTCCAAATTAGCACGCCGCAAAATTGGACCTATTCCTATCAACGCCAAGATTAATGATAACGCTTACACAGTGGCATTACCACCCGACTGCAATAGTAGTCCTACGTTCAATGTAGCTGATATTCGGGCATATACTCCACCAGATGATGCTGTGATTGCAATAAGCTCGTCGGAGTCGAGCTCCTCTGAAGTCGGGGAGGACTGATGTGGTATAGGATTACGTTGGAGTGCGGCTGAACATCATACCACATGCTAACAAACTATGCCTTTTCCACTACTACCTTTGCTATTTCCGTTAGAACCGTACTTTTATTTTGATTCTCTTTTTCTGCTGTTTTAGGAAGTATGGAATATTACTTATACTCATAGGTCCCAGGGGACATACAGCTTTTACAAAAATTAAATAGAAAATATAGTTCTTCTCTTCAGAACTTTGTTCTGTTTTGTTCTTCCTTTGCTTGCAGCGTCTCTAGGTCCTGTGGCATTGCAACCATTGCATCACATCATCTCCGGGTACTTTTTGCAGCGGCGCCATCTCTGCAACCTACTACTCATCGAATAAATCCCCGAGTCAAAAGAGCTTAAAATCAAGAAAGAAACTTTCTTTTAAAACTTTAGAAACCCCGCAAAATTATTTTAAATCAGGTCAATTTTACTCAATATTTCAGTGGTGCTTCACCTGAGCAAGTATTTATCTTCCACCTGTTGATGGAAACCATATAGGAATGAAGAATGGAGAGTAACCTGGGTTAAAAGCTGCTGGTACAGCGGATCTACGAAGTATGTGTCAGTGGCTCCACTATCAAGAACGAAAGCTTGATTCCACCCCAACAACTGCTCATCACCATATACTACTTCAGCCATCATCAGTGAATAGCTGCACACAATATATAATCAATACAGAAATCATTATTGCACATAACCTACTTAATCATCAAATCAGAGCACGAGTACTAAAAACTCACTGCGGAACATCGCGGGACATAGACACCCAAGTGAGGCATCTCGAATAATCGAAATCTTTCCCAATAAACATAAACCCGGAGATTTCCGAATTGCTACTTAGGCAATGACCAAAGATGTTGGCAAAGGCCTTGTTCGTGCAGCTGCGAGAGTATGCTTATTTTCCCTTTGCCAAGCCCAAGCATACCGTGAGTTCTTGACTGGCTATTGGGCTCTTTTGATGAGTAGTAGGCGCTGCGACCGATGGCAAGGGTAGGGTGGATCGACGAGCCTCCCTTTAACTGGAGTACGAAGGTGTCGATCACGAGGAGGCCTTTGGAGGCGGTTTCGTCCTCGTAACTTATCTCATAGTCACATGGTTCTGTGTTCTTGCACTTACCTCTGTGCAAAGTTGATTCATGCACATCAATGCAACGGGGTTCATTGCATCGTACATGTCGGATGCTCTGTGATTCATATAGAGGATAGCGCCCCTGCAATGTTAAATTTTGAATGGGAATTAATTTTGATTTGATTTTAAATTAATCCAAATCATTCACTTCAATCAATCTTTTAATCCTAATGATTAGCAAAACTAATCAAAAGTGTTCAGGGTTCGAATTGAGAGAGAGAGAGAGAGAGAGAGAGAGAGAGAGGATGGATTGATGTGTGCCTTTGGAAGCCACGTAACATCGCTCCCGGTGTCAATGTCGAGGTTATATCGCTTCGGTGGGTTACCAATTTCGATCGATACATAGTAGAATCTGCACGAGTTCATCTAACAATCAGCAAATACCTCGTCGTCGATGTCAGACTAAAAGGATCTTACCCATTGGGATAAACATCTCCGAAAACGGGAAAGTTGACGAAGTTAGATGGCCGGCATTCATCGATGTTGCCGATAATTTCCGCCTCCAAGGGTGAAACAGGCTTCCCGGGAATAGCGGAAGAGGAGGAAGAGTTGATCAGGGCGGAGAAGGAAGGAAGATCGGAGAGGATGACGACGGCGATGAGAACCGCCGTGGTTACTGGCTGCATAACTTGGCTCTTTTGCTTTTGCATTCTTGCTATTTTTCTTAGCAACGAAGAAACCGAAGAGAATGCTCTGAAAATTTTTTGCCCATCATGGATGATTTATATTGATGAGAAGAAGGGCAAAGCCACTGAACGTGGAGTTACGAGTTCTACTATATTATATGTTAATCTTTAAAATTTATAATGCCATTTGCTCCACCGTTCAACAAAAGTTAAGATCATAATAATTTAATAATAATAATTTAAAATATAAAAAAAAAACAAATCTCATAAATATATTTTTCTTAGGAACCGAAGCGGGGGCCCCACAGGACCCCTCAAGTCTTTAATGTCACCCAAGTCAATAAGTCACACAGGATGCCAAACATGGCGGGGCCACCATTGCGTATTTTGACATAAAATGGTAAGAAGGCATCCTCTTATATTCTTATGAAAAAAATTTCGTGTATTTAAAAATAGGAGATTTTACATACAGAACATTTAAAACAGTTATAATTACATATCTAATTTAAGCATAATTTAACAGCTAAGAGCATTTCAAATAAACCCTTTCAACCAAATCCAATGGATAATAAAAATGTTGGCCTTCCAAACAAAAAAAATCTGCAAAAGGACGCCTATAAAGTCATCTAACATAGTCAGCCTTTCAAAAAAAAAAAAACTCAGCCTTCTCAGTATTAACCCAAGCTTAAAGAATCTGTACACCGAACAGAGAACACAGATACATGAGTGTTGCGTCCTGAAATTTTCGCAGCGCAATAGAGATATATAAAGTTTAACTTCTTATCTTTGTTTGAAGATCCAACATATAATCAAATAAAAAAAGAAGGGTGTAACATTCATAAGAGAGAGTTTTTACATGGAAACCACTAAAAAAGGGGAAAACTATGGGTTTCGCTCAATTTGAATGAATCCACTAGTGTTTGCCGTTGATAACAAATAAGGCCCTTCCTTGGGGTGAAGGCCTTGGATATATATATATAGTTGGAATTTGATGAATCAGTATTGACATATTTGTTTGGTCTGCAAAATGGTAGTTGGCGAGTAAGGTGGTCGGAAGGAGCGTAGTTGACGGACGAAGGAGGTCGGAAAGACCATTTTTAAGTGACGAAGGTCGAAATGACCATAGTCGGCGGGCGACGGATGTCAGATAGATCATAGTATAGCGATGGAGTTTGGAAAGACCATAGTCGATGGGTAATGGATGTCGGAAAGACTGTAGTCTGGCGACAGAGGTCAAAAGGACCGTTATCTGGCGACCAAGGCCGAAAAGATCGTAGTTAGGTGGCAAAGGACATAATGATGGTATTCAGAAGGTGATGGAGGTCGCAATGATCGTAGTTGGTTGGTGATGTAGGTCAAAAGAACCGTTATCTCATGACAGAGATCAAAAGATCGTAGTCGGGTGATGGTTATCGAGAGAAAATCCGACGATAATGGGTGGATGGACGAAAGTTCAGTAATGGTTAGTGGATAGGCGGACTGGTTAGTGGTTGGGCATAAGCCCGTCAATAGTTGGTGGTCGGGCTGAAGTCCGGCGAAAATCAGTGGCCAGGCGTATGTCAGACAACACTCAGTAGTTGGGCGGTGGTCGAGGAGGAGCTTGGTGGCAAAAGAGATCTTAATTTTTTTTCTTCATCTCCTCTCTTCTTTTATCTTCCTTGCTCCCCTGCTCCCTCCCTCATTGCTTCCTTCCTCCTCATATGAAGAATGAGGTGATATTTATAAGATTTTGGGAATGACATGCATGACTAGCAAATAGGGAGGAGATTTGAGAGTTTTCTGAATGGATGGTCGATATCGACTCCCTTGATCTAGACCATTTATCGAGTATTTAGTGCCTTAATAATGTCAAAATTCCATGATCTTAGGCTCGTTGGATTCTTCTCGTCGAGCTGCTCGATTTGACTATAAGCATGTCACATTTGGAAATCGTATGGTCATCCAATTTATAGTTTGAAGATTCATGATGTGATTCGGGTCTTTGATTTAGACCCATTCGGACTCGTACTGGGTCGAATTAGGTGATGTTGGGTTCGTCTTTTCGAAATGTTCAGTTTGACTATAATTTTGCTAAAATCAAAGCTCGGATGGTTCCGAATTTAATTTCAGTAGTTTTCAACTTACTTTTGCCTCATGATTCGTACCCGATCAAGATAAATTTTTTATGATATTTCAATGAGAATTTTTAGGTATGTAATTATAAAAATTTTAGGTGTTTTTGTAATGTAAAAACTCCCAAAAATTAGTTCCGCCAAAATTTTCTTGCTTTTTATTGATGTTAATCAATAATCATATACTATTGCAACTGGGGATAAAAAAAATTAAAAAATATTCTAAACAGAATAATTATTGCTACGGGCCATTGAGGGAAGAAATTAAAAAATAATAATAATAAAAAAAAAAAACATTTCATTGCTCTAAGTAGTGACAATATTCCAACCTGGCACTTTGTCGCAGGTTCAACCGATATATCGGATAATCCTGGACAAATTACAGTAATTCGTGGGAGAAAATGACACGCCGAATGGAAGATGATGGGAGATCTAGGTTTAGCGGTAAGGACATGGTTGGTGGAGGTGTGAAGGTATTATTCTGTGCGGATATCAGACGGTTCTCCCATTCGGTACCGTGTTCAGTACTGAGCAAGTATTGAGCTCGGGCTCAGTACTGAGCGCAATACCGAGCTCAATATCAAGTATGATACATTTTTGAAATGACGTGCCATTTTATTATCCTTCGGATGCACCGAACTTTGCATAGAATAAAAATTCGTGAGGGAAGCCACAAAAAGAAAGGCGTGGACAATCCACACCGGATTGGACAAATTATGAACAATATCTTAACATTTAAGGAATTGGATGCGTGGACCTGGAAGTTGGATATCGCACTAGTGCGATCATGGAAGAACAAAATCTATGGAGATGGAAATAGTTGTAATTAAGGCCTTCACAACAAGAAAATAGGTCAATAGCGATTAAGAAAATGGGTCAATAGAGATTAAAAAAATAGTCGCTAAAGATATCTTTTAGCTACAAAAAGTAACTACGGCCTTTAAATAATAAGGAAACTTCATATTAGCCATCCAAAAGAAAAAAATGGTTTATTATTTTGTTGCTAAAAGTGTAGCGATTTGTTTTCATAAATATATATCATTTTAGTGACTAATGATTCTTTGTACTTGAGTACATAATACATTTTAAAAATATCATCAACATTTTATATAATGACAATTATTCTTAAAAAAAATTATGTTGAAGAATAGATAATTTGTTTGCAAAAAAAAAATCAAAATGATGTAATTGATTAATCATTCAATTTCTATAAAATTTATGTTGGAGTTGCTTTGAATTTTGTTTGACCCCTATTTGTTCATATCTTTTATCGTCGTACACTTCATAAATATATCTGGGGTCCAAGGGCAGCACCCCTTAGCGGGTTTCGACCTAAAGAATTTTATGTTGTAAGGATATTTTAGTTGTAAGATTAAAAAATAGATGGAGGGGGATAAATTTTTATAATTTTTTTTTAATTTTTTAGGGTGCGAAATTGCCCCCTTGAGCTAAAAGGGGATCCGCTCGTGACCTTGATTAATAATTGTTTGGGTTCACAACAACATGCTTTGAAGAAAACAAGTTACCATCTTAAAAATAGATTCCATACAATTACACAAAAGCTTTGTTTGGGACGGCTTTCTCGTCCCAAATGAAGCCAAAGTCTATGTTTCATAAGCATTCCAATTGGACAGCTTCTTTACTTGTAAAATGAAATTTTACTATGAATTTTATTCCATGTATATCTACAAAGGCAACATACAGCATAACTCTAATTTTATTTTATGTACATGAAATTTTATCTACACCAATAACAAATAGCTGATAGCCCAATTTCTAATGAAATAAATGAGCCATTGTCGGTGAGGATCTTGTCCTGGAACAAGCCTTACTCATCATCTTCAGTACTGTTTGAATAAATTAATAGGGCAAAGGGATGGAATTTATACAAATTACCGTGGATATGCTAAGAATACCATTAAAGCTTCACAGAGGAGAGTTTGCAAACTTGGGCAGCCGACCACAGCCTGCAACACGAGCCCATCCGATCCGCTGCCTCTCATTGTCGTAAACAACCATCACATCCTGCATTGATATGTCTGCAAAAAGCAAAGCAGCCCCAAGCAAATCAAATAACACAGAAAATTAAGTAATTTTATCCAAAAAATGTCTCAAATGAACTCGTAATTTTTTAAGTGAGCAACTTAGGTGTCATTTGGGATGACTTTTTTACTGCTTTTTAAAGTAACTTTTCAATACAAAATTTAAAATTTTTGTACTAAAAAGTTATTTTAAGAAGCGGTAAGAAAACCGTTCGAAACAAAATTTTAATCAATACATTTACATCAACGAAACGAATGTGATAGTGATATGTCATGCCCAATGTGAAAGTAATTTTATAATATAATAAGGCTTAGTTTGAAATAACTTTCTTACTACTTCGTAAAAAAGCTTTTAAGTAAAAATATTTTTTGAAATAAAAAATTTTGTACTAAAAAGTTACTTCAGAAAATAGTAAAAAAACTATCTCAAACTAAATCTAAAACTATATAGTACCAAGATATAACACACGATACAACACTCGATGGTACACTCGATGGTTATATCTAATTCTAATACGTGTGGGACAAGATGGTACCAAAAGAAATAAACATTTGTGTATGACATGCATGTTTAAAAATCATAACAAAAGAATTATGAAAATTTTAAAGACTAATAATAAGCTTTTACTCTTAAAAGTTCAAATTGAAGTATAGTTAAAAAATTGATTTGTTTCAAAATGACTCTTCTTAATGGTTTTTTTTTTTAATTTCTTCTCCAGAAGAATAAATTGTATCATTGTTATAATTAATTTTATCATTATATAGATCAAAATATATGAATTTATGTTTATTTAACATGTAAATGGGGCATATCAGTGCAACATAGGATAAAATATGTGAAGGATTCTATTCATGCATGTAGAAGACCAAGAAATTAAAATTAAAGTGGCAAACATTAAAAACATTATATAGAAAATTTTCTTCCAGAATATCATATTGCACTAATTTAGTTTTTCAGCTATCAGGGGTAGAACCTCTTTGATAACAGGGCGGGGCAATTTCCACTCCCTTTTTTTTTCATTATATGATTATTTAGGTAATTTGTTCCCTTCAATATATTTTTTAGTATTTATTATAAGGATTTTTTAGGCAATCCCCCCCCCTCCTTAAAGTTTAAAAGTACTAGGTCTTTAACAATTATCGCCCTAGAATAATTTTCAATATACATTGCTATTAGATGTTTAAAGTAATGAATTGATGAATCCACATGACAAAGTAGAAATAGTAAATCAAAAAATTTGTTCCGGGTGACGGAAAACCTCTATCGAAGGCAGGCACATGCCCCTGACCCGTGACTTGACCGTTAAGCTCGAACCCCTGCAGGAGGCGCTTGGCGGGCCCCTTGGACCCCTGACATATCTGCCAATTAGTTACTTATTAAGGGCATTTTTAAATGAGTGATATTAAAACCTTATACTTAATTACTATTATTATAAGGCATTTCTCTCACAAACCCCCCCCCCCCCACCGCCCCTACCTCCCCACCTCAACCCAACCCCTTCACACACCCCACCCCCCCCCACCCCCCCAGCTTCACCTGCCCCATGCCCCCCCCTCCCCCCCCCCCCCCCCCCCCCCCCCCTTAATCAGAAATGAACCTTTAGTATGTGATGATTTATGCAACTCTATTACTTAATTTACCTTTAAATATATATAAATTGATTCTAATTTAATCCCAAAAATTATTTTTGAATCAATATTCTAATATAATGATATACATAAAATTAAAATAATTAGATACTCTGAACTAAATTAATCATATACGATATAATGATTAATTCATTATACTATGTAAAAATCACACTTTAGCATGCCCCTTCACATGTCCTTACTCTCCGCCACCTCCTGTGGTTCATCTCCTGAACAAGGTGGGCAAAGAAGAGGCTTCCGTTGACTCTACAGTAAACCAAGGAGAATTGTTCTCCTAACATGTTGTTTGGCGTTAGTTTCAGTAGAACCTCTTTGTTTAATCTTACCTCCAATAACATTCAAGCCGCCCAGGCCAACTTCGTTCCGCCATTAAGACACCCAAAGCAAAGCATTGCCTTTGTCTCTGAAAATGAATATGGAACGCTCCAATATGAATAAAGAATTAAAGCTCCCTTACTGGAAGTAGAAATATGGACGCCCCAAGAGAATGATGACATGCTTACAGTGACGATGAAATAGTTTTCTCCGGGGGATCTCCATTAGAGCCGGAGCGTTCCCAATTTCCGAAGCTAAGATGTTAAGGGCGAAATAGTACTTACTGAGATCAATGGACGGAGACATTGAAACGGGCCTCGAGCACTTCCAGCAATGAGGGAGCTGGCTTATCTTCAGGACTTGCGGCTTTCAAGTGCGTCTTTTATTGGAGATATCGGGATCATTCTTTGACCCTATGGTAGCCATTGAAGCAATTTCCCATATCATTATTCTCTCCGAAAATAAAAATTGCTAATTGAAATCCTCAGACTAAAGGGAGTCCGAAATTAAATTTGGAAAGAAGTTGCCATTTCAAATTTAAAATTAATAGCCTAACATCAACATCAATGGAGTTTTAGATTTCCCAAAAAAGAACAGAAAAAGCTATGGGTTTTCGGAATGGATTAGAATTGCAGTAAAAAAAGTAATAAATTCTGATTATTCATGTCATCACATGATAGATTGACATGAATAATCACGGGTTGGTCGTTAAATAGCATCTTCTCTAAAGTTGAGCTATCTAACAATCATAATTACACCTATATAAAAGACTAATAATACATTAAAATATAACCTCTAGATACATTATGTTGTTCAACAAAAGTAGCTTTTTATGTTTGCATCTATTATTATATTTTCTATATAAGATAATATTCAAATAAAATATATTTATTTATAATGTATTAATTATATTGATAAATAAAAGTGAATAGCTCAATTAAATAAATTTTCTTACTCCTTAGAAAATATAAAACAACATTTGGTTTTCAAGCTTTTTTACAAATCAGAAAATTTAGGCTTTCTGTACTTTTTAAAATCTATTGTTTATTTTAATAAAAAAAAAATTAATCTACATTAAAAGCTCTTAAAAGAACATAGTAAAGAAGTATCCCAAGAACAAAGCCAGCTTTCTATTAACTTTGCATCTATTTCATGCCTGCTAATCAAAATATATTTTGGCCTGCTACCTTGTTAGCTAATTTGATGAAATTTTCTATATCTAGGAAAACTAATTTACGTATTGTAGGTTCTTAAGAAATATCTTATTTTCTTCAAATTTATAATTACTTGTATATATAGTTGTGTCATTCCAAACACAAATCTTAGGCTTCATTTAGGAATGTTATATAATGATGAATTATAAAGCTATTTATGTTGGAGAAAAAATTTTACGTATGTTCGTACAAATTACAATTTTAATGTAAAATATTTTTTAAAAATAATATATTAAAATATAATTAGTCTAATAAAAATCAAATTTTTGAAATCTGAAAATAAATAATAAAAGAGTTCTCTCAAACGATGCATGCCTCGAATTGGCAATTAGAAAAAGAATCTATTTTATTAAACTTAAATTATGGTGTCTAAACTCATTTTTATAGCAACGGATAGAAGGGAATTACGCGTTTCTAAAAAAAACTTAACTTACTAACAGATTTAATAATCAAGCCAAATTTTTTTAAACGGTGAATAAGAGAGGTAACGCAGAAAAGCAAGGACTATGGTACAGCTGATCATTGAGAGTACGTGTAAGAGCTCCCACTATCAAAGACCACAGCTTGCCCACCCCAGCTGCTGCTTTCCAGCGTATACTCCAGCCACACCCGCGCGGAGTAATATCCACTGCACACAATTATTAAATCAATGACACCAAAATCAAAAAAAAAGTACTCAACAGCAATCAGAGAGAAAAAAAAACTCACTGCGCGGCATTGCGAGACAAAGGTATCCAAGTCACACTCCCAGGAGGCACCACGTTTTCCCAAAGAAAATAAATCCGACGCTCTGCCTACTCAGGCAATGACCAACGACGCTCCGGCAGATGCCGAGCTTCGCTCAGCTGAGATAGTATGCTCACTTTCCCGTTACCGACATCCAAGCAACCGTCAGTCGGCAGACCATATGGACCTGAACGATGGCCCAGCTTGTTGGTCGTAGCCACAGCGAAGGCAGAGGGGGCTGGGCGAGAGAGCTGTTGGTTAAACGGAGTACAAGGAGTCGGAAAGCAGGACGCCGATGGAGGAACCATGATCTGGTACTCACGATCTAGTAGCATTTTCGGGATTTTTATTCCCGCATCCAGCTTCGTGGTTCGTTGATTCGTGCAACGGAGCGCAAAGGGGATCCTCGCATGGCACGAGGCGCTTCTTCGCTGGACGGTACAAGAGATGGGACCCTGCAATGTAAAAGCTTGAGAGGGATTATGGTTTCATTGGGTGAAAAGACAGTGGCAAATTTATTTGTATCCGGTCATAATCGACTGCGGAAACTTAAGTACATTTAAACATTTTTCAAAATAAAAAATATATGCTTCGCCGCTCTACCTGTGCTTTTTGACTTGCGCTTTCCTACGCTTTACGCTTTTGCTTGCCGCTTAGTTGCGTTAACCTACGTTTTAGTTGCGCTTTACGCATTTTAGTTTGCGTTTTACATTACGCCTATTACCTACGACTTAATTTAAAATAAATATATCTATAATAATCCGGAACCTATTCTCTTCAGCGTTACCGGTGATCAGATGCAATAATTGCCCGCGAAAGCAGGTGAGAAGGGCTAAAGTTGTGGAATCTATTAGATGGTGTGGCGGATCTTAGACATTAAAGTGTATTAAATTCGAGTTTTTAGTCATTTTAAAATTAGGCAAATCAGTGGAGTGAGTCTGATTGTAACGTTAAATAAGATGTAAGCTTGAATTGGAGGCTAATTTTTTGTGCGATATTTTTTATGTTGTTTTATAAAATAAAAGAACTATATATATATTAAAAAATATTATAAAAATAGGAATAAAATTATTCCAATATCGTTCTTAAAATTAAGTGGTTATTTGGTATGTAAAATAATTCATAGTAAAATATAATATAATATAAAAAAAAATAACTATTTTTAATATTTGATATTATGATGATGAATATAAAATAACTATAAATGATTATTAATATTTTTTAATTTTATTATTATTTGAAATAAAATAAATTATAGTGTATAGTTCAATATGATGATGGTTGCTGGCGGATGATATTCATAACGATGGTTTATCAACAATAGTTGGAGTGCAAGATGTCTAAGCTGAGGTGGCATATGGTAGTCAACAATATGTGGTAATGAAATGTTAGATGTCGATGGCAATAGGTGGCAAGTTGGGCTAACGACGACAATAGCAAAAAAAATTCATTGGATTTAGAAATCAACCAAATCTAGCAATCTTAAATACACCAAAATTGACCTAGATGATAAATTCTAAATGCTTCAAAATATTAATCTTCATATTTTTTTACTTCAAAACAAACACGAATTTATAAAATCCCTATATTTGAAAAATCTTCTTTGTTTTCAAATCAAAAAGCCCCTAAAAAGATTTCAAAGGATTTAACTTTGTGTTTTAAATTGGACAAAATTAAATGTTGGTAAAAATTTTATTTTTACGTAATTAATTAAAATATACAAATAAAAATAATAGAAGAGAACAATAAAAAAATCATGATAAAAATATATCATAAATAGAGTATAATAATAAATACTATACATTTTTACAATAATATTCATCATATATAATATAATCAATATGATAACATTTTTAAACATATTAATTCTAACAATTAAAAAAAATAAAAATTTAATTCTAACCGTTATAAAATTTGGAGTCCCATTTCATTTATGTCACATTCGTTCTCCCCTTCAAAAGAAAAAACAGGCCAACGTAGATCACTTCAATCAATTATTTAATCACATTATGTTAATTTTCTGTTTAGAAAAATAATCAGAAAAATTAGAGAGACGCAGTAACTGCTATCCCAAACTCTAAAAAACAAGAAACAGAGAAGTTTCTTTGAATTTTCCATTTGAGCAGGTCGAGTGGAAATTGTCAAAGAATAGAAATTTTTAGAGTCTTGTTCTTATTATCGCGGACACCAGTAACGTATGAAGGAAGGTATTAAAATTGTTTTGACCAGCTAGAATCGACCCAGTTAAGAAGCACGGAGAAGGAGATGAAGAAGGAAGACTGAACTCGATGAAGATCATAATATAATAACCGAATTCGGATTTCATAAATTCGGAATTTCAGGCCGGATTTGATCAATAGAATAAAAACCAGGAAAATTAAGCGGGACCAGGTATTGCGCGTGGCGGGATTTGGTGGGGCAAATCCTTGATTTTCCCTAATCAAAATCACAGCAGGATTCGAGAAAAAAAAATCATAGAAAAGGAAAGGGATAGGTTGTATTAATGAATGCCTGGGAGCATCTGATGCAGGGAGCATCGCATTGGAGCCAGGTAACATCGCTTCCCGTGTCGATGTCGAGGAAATAGGGCTTCGGAGGGTCTCCGATGTTGATCGATACATAGTAGAATCTGCACGAGTTAAACCAACAATCAGCAAACCTAATTTTCAAATATCCATATCCGGTAAATCTCGGACTAAAAGAATCTTACCCGTCGGGATAAACGTTTCCATAAACGGGAAAGACGACGGAGGAGGGAGGTAGCCGACGGTCACCAGCGATGCCATTAGGTGCCGCAGTCGAAGGGAAATCAGGCGGGGATGGTTGCTGCCACGGCAAGGACCTAGGCTTCCGGAGCGAAACCGAAGGCGATGAGGGCGTGATGTCGGCTGAGCAGAACGGAAGCCCGGCGAGGAAGACAGCGGCGAGCAGCACAGCCATGGCGATTGCTTGCCTTAGCGGGCTATTTCGCCGTCCCATTGCGACTATTTTTTCTTCAAATTGGTGAACTGAAAATACTGAAGAATGCACTAAATTTTTTTTCGAGTCCTGATCATTATATAGAGGAGGGGAAGGGTAGCTTCTGCAACCTGAAGACCGGCATTCCTGCAGACTATACATAAAAAATTTTAGTTATAGAAGAATAAAAAATTGTATAAGATATCCTCATATAAATAATATTAATATAAATTTAAACATTATTAAATCTTTTTTAAATTTAATATTATATACAAACAAATTATATTACACTAATTTAATATAATGTAAAAATTCTTAAAATAAATACCATATAAATTTTATTTTATTTTCAAAGAACTCTGATAAATTTTGGAGGCAAAAATAATGAGGTATTGGCAGTGCATTGTATCACTTGGCCATACAAAAATATTAAAAATTCTATGAAAATTCAAATAAAAAAATTAATATAAAATAAAATATATCAATCCTACAAAATTATGTATATATATACTAATATAATTTATATTATGATAGGCCTAAAAAGTATTGCATTTATTTTAATTATTGTTGCATATGAATAATCTAAATTGCATTAATCTTAAAGTAAATCTAATAGTTTTTATATTTATTCTGATACAAATTTTATTTAGAATATCCTAACATATTTTTCCTCTCATAATTTCATAAGAGATGTATATGTAATAGGGGTGTAAGTGAGTCAAGCCGACTCGTGAGCAGGCTCAAGCCTAGCTCGATAAATGGATAGTGAGCCGATCTCAATGATCTAAGGCGACAAGCTTGAGCATGCCTCGACTCAACTAGTTAGCTCGTGAGTTGACTCATTTAAAAAATATTAACATAAAATATACTTAAAATTTATTAGGATTCAAGATTCTACATGCAAAGTAGTTAAAAATATTTAAAATTTATATCTCGCTTTCATACACAGTAATTTTTTTATTATTCTTATAATTTCTCTCTTTTTTAACCATTTTATTATAATAATGCTTAAATCATAATCATTTTTCTCTTTTATAATAAACAAGCTAGCTCACGAGCCGGCTCGAATTCATAAAATAAACCTCGAGCTCAAACTTAATAAATTAATCAAACTCAAGCTCAAGCCGGGGGTGTCTCATTTGCCCCTCAAATAGGTAATAATAATATTTTTCATATATTCTCTCTAAAAATTAAAAAAAAATATATGACATTGAATAACTAGTTTACAAATTGCCTTATGAAGAAAGAGATAGCTTTCATTCTTCCTCAAAAGTTTTCATTATTGTTCTCTATAGAGCACTTCAAGCAATTGTTTGATTTTCAGAAAAGAAATTTATTAAAAATTAATATAAGAAAAATTCTCCCATGGAACTAATAAGAGAATGTGAAGGGAGAATGGCTAAGACAATAAGGGATTATGATGCAAGAGGCAAAGCACAAGTCTTTATTCCAATCCTTAACTTAGCCATGTCTTTTATTCTTAGGCTTTAAAGGAAAACCTTTTTAAGATGGCAACTCTCTACCTTTGGAAATACTCTTAGATCCTTCTCGCTAAAATTTGATATTCTTAGAAGCATTAAAAAGTTTATTTTTATTTTTGCAATTATATATCTATGATAGATGCTTCCAATGAATCCTTTATGGTCATGGACTGGTTCACCATGATCTTAGTCAAAAAAACAAAAAAATTAATATTTATAGGGGATTTTTTGAAATATTTTGAGTATTTTAGGCATCCCCCCCCCCCCCTCAAATTTTAGGCACCCCCCCCCCCCCCCTCAAAAATATTTTTTATCTTAATTTTATCAATCCTAGGCATCTTTGCCCATCCCCCACAAAAAAAAAAATTTTACCCACCCTGAAAAAAAAAAGCTGGATCCGCCCCTGTTTATGGTGGTTAGTAATCATATAATTAAGTAAATATTGGTGTATCACACATTATTTCTCTTTTAATTCAGGTTTCGTTTGAGTCAGCTTTCTTATTGATTTCTAAAGTAGTTTTTTAGTAAGAGAATTTCTAGCTTAAAATAATTTTATACTAAACAATTGTTTTATAAAACAATATGAAAGTTATCCCAGCTTATTACTTTCTAAAACAACTTTTTAGTTTCAAAATTTCTAATTCAAACAATTTTTATACTAAAAAATTACATTAAAAAGTAGTAAAAAAATCATCCCAAATGAAATCTTAGTTCTAAATTAACTAAGTTTTTATCAATCATAACTAATCTAAGCAAGCTTAATATTCTATTTAAAAATTGAATGAATTTTTATCATAAAATCAGATTTGAAATTAATTTTGTAAATGATATGAAGTTCATATTTTAGATATTTATTTTATTTTAACTTGAACTTCAGCTATAGTTTGTAGACTTTGTGATTCCTACTAAAATGAATCATGGTTAGATTAGAAAGGTAAAATTTTCAAATTTTATATTCTTTGGTTATCAAAATCTATTAACTCACACTGTGTACATCCCCTAATGATAATTAAGATAAGCCTTCAAATTTGAGGACCAAGTGATTCACAAACTTTTATAATTATATTTTTATACTTGGTTTGGCCTCTTGAGTATGTCATCTTCAATTCAATTATAATTATTACTAGTAGCAAGGTTTATCCTACTAACCCGATTGAAAAAGAGTTTTCTAAAATCATACTACAATTTGCTGAAATGAAATGTTCAATAAATGAAAGTGCCTTAAACCTATAATTGTGATGAAAAGCATGTATTCCAAAGTTTGACTCTCTTAATTAAATTTAACTTATTTAATTATTTATTTAATAGAAATATATTATATACTTATTAGTCTAGAGCATTTTCTCCTCTCTTTTTCACCTTTTTTTTCATGAACATTCATGTTGGTGTTTAACTCTCTTATTTTTACAGTTCCACCTCTCATTCCACACTTCCGAATTTCGGCACTTTTTAAGTTTTCACAGTTGGCTTAGGGTGGTTGGTGAGCGAGCACAGTTAGAAACCCCCCATCATGGGTTTGAATTCCCTCTGCTATAGCCTCGTCTTTACAGTGGTCAAAACAAGTGTGATCTCGATGTCTGTGAGTGGTCTCGCTAGATTCCACCGAGGAATTAATTACGCCACCAAACCCTCCCTTTGGAGTGGCAGCGGGTGCTCTTGCCTGAATGAGCGTCTACGGAGATTGAGACTCGCATGAGCGCAAGTCTACATGATATGAGCACATCTTATATTTTTCTCCTACTCAAACCCCCTTGTAGCTGACATGCTGACGAGCAATCTTTGAGCAAATCAACTTAGCCGTATGATTTATTCTAAAAGATTAGGGTACATATTTACCATTCTACAAACTTAATTAAAAGCTTAATGAGACCAATTCTAAGCCAATCAAATTATAAATAAATAAACATAGAAAAAATTATGCAATTGCTAAAAATACAATCGTGTAAAACAAACAAAACAAATTGCATAAATAAAATTGTGAATTATGGAAGAAAATAAACCAAATATTTGATAAGCTACTCATTGCTCAACTCAATTAAAACTCATTAACTAAACAACTAGTTACCCAACTTAGTTATGATCATGAATAATATTATTTTAAACTAAATAAAAAACTCAATTAAAACTCATTTGTATATAACATAATTAGCATAACATAATATCTTAATTTATAGACATAATTCATGCTTGTGTGTATTGTGTTAGTGTTAGCAATAAATGGCTCATGAGCCGAGCCCAATGAGCTAACAAGTCAAGCTTGAGCTAGACACAACTTGACTCCTTAACTTATGAGGCGACTCATTTAAAAATATTACAATAAAATATACTTAAAATATATTATGATTCAAAATTTTAAATACAAATTTATTAAA
Organism: Dendrobium catenatum; assembly: GCF_001605985.2. Lineage (NCBI taxonomy): Eukaryota > Viridiplantae > Streptophyta > Magnoliopsida > Asparagales > Orchidaceae > Dendrobium > Dendrobium catenatum. The sequence continues at coordinate 239,217 of NW_021319567.1, forward strand.
AATAAAAATATTTAAAAATCATATCCTAATTTATTATATTAATTAATTCTTTATTATTTTTTATAATTTCACATTTTTTTGGCAATTTATTATAATAATTATTAAAATAATAATCATTTTCTCTTTTTCATAATAAATGAATCAGCTCATGAGTCCGCTCAAACTTAATTAATTAATCATGCTCAAGCTCAAAGCCAGAGATGACTCAAGCTCGACTCGGCTTTTTTACACCCTTGAGTGAGCATTCACGTCACATCATCAGGCTTAGTAGTTATCGCCTGTCAGGCTCAGATAACTTGTCAGGATGTTTTTCACGATTATTTAGTCTCAAATCATTTGAATGTAACTTAGTACTACTTAAATTGTAATGCAAACCTCAACTGAGCTTGTAACGAAAGTGGGCATCTAACGAGCAGATACATTATAAAGGATTTTAAAGGGCATCAAAGCTCAATTAAAAAGCTCTTTATATTTAAGTCTTATCCTTTAAGGTCAATAAACCCAGCTCAATAATGCATGTTTACATTTACAAGCGAGCGGCTTGCTTAAAACTCAATAGTTGGGCTAACCTGGCAAATGGACCAAACCTAAGTAGTCTCTTAATTTCCTATGGATTTTTAGGGTAAGCTACAATCCAAAGGCAATCACTCTAAGGTCGGGTCAACCCAAGTCATGTTAATCAAGTTAATTTGCTAACTATGACTCATTTGGGCTAATTTGGGTTTAGCTTGGGTTAAATTAAGCCAGGTTGGACCAAATGAGTTCCTAAGCTTCCTAGGTACACACTAAGGTGGCCGGCGGTTAAGGTTGTCAAAAAAGCTCATTCAGTTCACCACAATAATTAGTTGTTTAATTAATTTTTACAAGCTTATATACTCAATAAGCCAAACACAAATAAAGTCTTTTTCGATCATATTCGGCTCAATGATAGCTTGATTATGCTTATATCTGCATAAAAATTATGCACATATATGCATGTGAGCATATATGTTTGTATATTATGTATATTCATTCATATTCATACATCAATATTTGTATGGAAATATGTAAATATACATGATGATAAGTTTATTCTATAATTTTTATAACTTGAGTAGATTTAATGATCATGAATAGCTCATGTTATGCTCAATATGTTAACAACCAAGCCAAATACAAACAAAAAATTTTGACTTGTTCCCCTAACGAGCAAAGCTGAATAAAATTGGCAAGTTCAACCTCTGCTCATTTACACCCCTACATAATTGAGAAGAACACCGGCTAAAAGGAAAACCAAGCTATCAATCCAAAATGATCTTGAAATTGGCCTTGCTTTCAAATGGGCAATTTCTAGCATCCTAAATATTGATTTATCAATTTTTATTCAGTACTTGCAACACAAGGAAAGTGAGAAATGCGATAAATTACATTGTCAAATACTTCCATTTTGAAAATTTTAACTCAACCAATGTTTGAATTATTACCAGAAGATGATCTAGAGAGGGTATGATGAGTGGATGTGTTTGGCATACCAGAATTGAATATTGCATTTTGAGAAGATCCTGACGAGGGTGGATGGATAGCAGAGAGAGGAAGCCTCGGCCCAAAAGAATACATTTGCTGTCGTTGCATAAACTGTGAGTGAGGATGGGGCAAACTGTTCCCATAAACAGGAGTAAGGTTTCCCTGCCCGCTGGTGACCGGCATTGCTGTTGGTCTGAGGCTTAAATTCCCAGTTGATGCTGCTACTGAACCTGCCATACCAGTGGATCCTGCTAATGAACCTGCCAGTGTAGAAGCACCCGGCGGTGCAAAGCAGGCGGACATGAGCCGCACGCGCTCTGCTGAAATCCTTTGCCTCGTTCTCTCCGCCTGTTCACATTCCTTCAATAAAAATGTTTCCACCTCTGCAAATTGTTTTAGCTTCAGCTCCAATCTCTTTAACTGCTACAGGAAAATAAGTTGGTTTGGAAAGTTTTCAAATTTTTGCAAGTTGATGGATTCTAAGGAAACTCCTGACAGCAATAAACAGCATGCACGTCCAAACTATAACGTTTATGTATCAAAGATGGCTGAAGTCTATAGAAGATCATGAAAAACATTAAGCTGAGGAATTTTTTATCTATTATTGAATGGGTCTATTCCGCTGTTAGAAGCATGTAAAGAACTGTTTCAACATATAATTAACACGGAAGAAAAACTTTAGACAGAATAATAAAGGCCCCAGATAGTTGGAATAAGGCCAATGACAGTGGTGTTGAGAATGATTATATTGATAAATTTTCCAACTAACCAAAAAACAAAGAGGCTCCCCCGAAAATTTTGGTATCATCATTGAAGATGAGTCCGAGAATTTATTCTTCAAAGAAGTTGCAACTTAACAAAAACCAAAAAGAATTTAAATCGGTTAACACCAACTAGAACTTAGATCACTTAAAATGAACAGGAACTTCAGATTGGTTAACTCATTTAATGCAGACAAAATGTAGGGTTCAAGCTTGACAGCCATGGCATAAGAGAAAAAATTTTCAATGCCTAGTCTGAAAAAAAGTGAAACATTGCTGAATTTCTAAATCCCCCTAGCTTAATAAATAATAAACCTTTGAAACTGTTAAGATTATTCTGAGCCCTTCTTTGAAAAAGATTACTCTTGAAAGCATAAATATTACCTTCGCCAAGCCAATCTCTTCAAAAAGTCCAAATTAAAAGAATGAAGAATTGCCCATGGATTTTTATGTTGGGGGTGAAAGTAAACCACATAATGAAACAAACAAGAAAATAGAAGTGCAGTGTGGGTTCCGAAAATTCGCCGCACCCCAGCCTCTCATCACCATTGTCCCTTTCCTTGTTGTTTGACGACGAAGAGTTTTAATGAATTTAGATTCCAAGTAAATTTTCAGAAGGAAGATTGGGTTTTAGATAAGACGCTACCCAGAGATTTCGCCCTCATTTTGTGAAAACTTTATGATCTGAGTTATGATTTCCTATAGTCGCAAGCCCCAATAGTTAATTAACCCTCCCAATAATGAAAGAGAACTTTTGATTAAGGCTAGTCCTAAGATAAGCATTGAGTATCCATTTAATAGAAACAACTTAAAATTTATCGTCGTATACTTAAAACTAGTGATTGAGTGAATAAATATGAGCCAAACCAAGATCCCATGGTTTCGTCGTCCCGGGCTTTCATGTTCACTGGTCTACTTAATCAGAGGAGTTAGTCGACCCAACCTGAAAGAAGGCACCTTATCGGCAGCCATTGGTTGCTTGTCCAAGAATACCTTCTAGACTTGGGGTGATGTTTGTCAAGGGGATAGATTTGAATCCACCTTAATAAACGAAAGGATTAAAAAAAATAATAATAATAATAATAAATAATAAAAAAAAAACCTTAATAAACGAAAGGCTTTATGCATGTCAAATATACCCTATGATTCATTAATCAAGGTTTTGACGTCATTATAGAACATATAGGCTTTGACCATGATTGTAATATAATTGTGTCATTTTGTGGTAAAATCACTCGATCAGAGGGCACGTACCACATCCCTTCTAGCAAGAGACTATTTGAGAATGAATCTTAGTGATACATCCAACACGACATTATCTCTTAGTGAGCTAAAGTTAATTTCAAATTTATCACCCCCAACAAATGATTGCAGGAGGTGGATGAGCTTTAATTTTAAGTTTTAAGTTTTTAATGATTAGTTTTTGATACATCATCAAAAAATTATCTTGATCAAGCACGAATCTTGAGGCAAAATCAAGTTCGAAGCTTCACAAATTAAAATTGGGACCATCTAAACTCTGATTTCTACAAAATTACAGTCGAACTGAGCGTCTTGGAAACATGAACCCAACGACACCAAAATCGACCCAATCCGAGCCCAAAAGAGTCCAAATCGAAGACTCGAAGGATTTTTGGAAGGATCAAACCACAATTTTCGTTACCAAACGATCTCCAATCATGACATGCTTATAGTCGAATCGAGCAGCTCAACAAGACGAATCCAACAAGCCCAAGATCACCAAATTTTGATATCATTAAGACAATCAAAGATCCATTGAATGGTACATTATCGTAGGAATCAAGATCGACCGTCCGTTCGAACCACTCCCAATTTACCCTTGATCTTCCACTTATTTACAAGTCATGCCACTAAAAAATTCTATAAATAGAACCCCATTTCCTCTTGAAAGGGGGGGAAGAGCCAAGAGAGAAGAAGGAAGATGAGGAAGAAAGCTCCAGCCGCCTAGCTCCTCCTCGACCACTGCTGGAGTTCTGCCACACCATCGCTGGAGCTCTGACATAACACCGCCAGGTTCTATCGAACCACCACCAGACCATCCAAGGACGTCGAAGTGTCACCCGAAGCCAGAGTACCCCCTGACGCTGAAGTGGCACTGGCGGACCACTTGACACCGGAGTGTTACCGGACCACCACCATCTGCCGGAGTACTGTCGCCTACTACGGTCTTTCCGACCTCTATTCTATCAACTATGGTCCTGACAACCAAACAAATATGTCAATGTTGATGTGCTTTATATGATGTACATTTGTGACATCAAGCCAAGACCTCCTAAGGAAGGGCCTCATTTGTAATCAACTGTAACTACTAGTGAATTCATTCAAACTGGGCTAGGCCCCGTTGTTTTTCCTCTTTTTCAGGGGTTTCCACATAAAAACTCAGGTGTCTCTTATAAATGTTGAACCCTCTCTATCTAATATGTTTGTGTGCTGGAACTTTGTACAATGCTAAGACGTTAAACTAAATATTTCTCTACCACCGCAAATATTCCAGGACACAACAGTTTTAATTTTAAATATCTAGATTTTGGGATTTTTCCATAGTTTTATGGGTGTATGGGAGGCATTTTGAATATTTGGAATAACCCTTCCGATTGAGATCTACGTTCAACACATCCATCATTGAGGTGACGTTAAAGTCACTTGTATTTTTGTAGAAATTTAAGAGGCATTTTATGATTCAAGTCAGGTCAACTCCAGTCCTTTCATCAAAGAGGACGAAACTTGAATATTTGACTCGTGCATTATTCTCGAACTATTGGATTTAGAAATCAGATGTGACGATCGGAGCACATGCATGACATATTTAGTATGTAAATAAATTGTTATGTAAGTAAGCATTTGACCCTGTGCCTCATTCTGTGGGCTCCAAAAATTCGGCCTCGGCCTCTGCCCGCTTGCTTTTCTATTCCGAGGAGTTTTAAAGGATTAAGTTCCAGCGTAAATTTTAGAAGGCAGGTAGGTTTATAGATAAGACACTACCTAGAGATTTCACCCTCATTTTGCGAGGACTTTATGATCTGAGTTCTGGTTTATTATAGGCGCAAGCCTCTACAGTTAATTACCCCTCTCGCTCACGAGAGAGAACTTTCGATTAAGGCTAGTCGTCAATAAGATACATTGTATCCATAAATACATGATATTAGGCATATAGTAGCAGCATGAGTTTGAGAATTGGAAGTTCAAAGTTTGATATTTAAAATTAGAAATTGCATTATATTGCACTTAAAGCGGATGGTGGGGAAATGGATGATGGGCCCGATCAAGATCTCATGGTTCCGTCGTCCCGGGGCATCGTGGTCCCTGGTCTACTTAGTCATAGGAGGTAGTCGACCAAACCTGACAGAAGGATCCTTGCCGGCAGCCATGGGTTGCTTCATCCAAGGGGACATTATAGACCTGGGGTGAATATTTGTCTAAGGGGACATTTGAATCAACATTAGCTAAAGGAGAGCTTTGAGCCCTATTGACTGATTTGGGTTGAAATTGAGTCTGGATTGGACTCGACCCGAACCGATTTGGGTCAGTTTGGGTCCGATCAATTTAATTTTGCAAAATTAAACTTGAATATGCGTCGAATTGCGACGAATTGGACCCGACGACGCTCGACGGGGTTTGATTTAGATTGATTTGATTTAAATTAAATTAAATTTGACTTAATTTAATTAAATTGGGGTTTAATTTGAGTCGATTTTGTCTAGACGACGATCGATCGAGTCGATCAAGCATGAGTCGGGCTCGATCGGGGTCGGGTCGATACGAAAATATTCGTCAAAACTATACCTTAGCAATTTTGCATGCATAGCATCGCATAGTAATTTTTATTCACTGTTCTTTTCTTGCTGCCCTCTAAATTCCTGCACCGTTTACATCACTTTAATTAAGTCTATGCCATTTTTTAAGTGTTGTCCTTGTCGCAATAACATCCCTAGTTGTCTAGGCTACTTAAACAGTCATTATGGCTTGCTGTCCAAAAAATTTCTGCAGCATTTAGAGAACTTTTGGTGATCCTAACCTTACGTTTAGGTGCTGTCCACACTCTAGAAACCTTCCTAAACACTTAGACAACTTTATGTCATGCTGTAGTTTGCTGTCCACTTCATTCCTGCACACATCTAGTGAACTGTAGACTAGCTTCTTAAGCGTTTAGGTGTTGTCCTCAACCTAACAACCTTCCTAAGTGCCTAGGTTACTTAACCCACTAGTGTAGCTTGCTGTCCAAACAATTTTTGCACCTTTTAGTGAGTTTAAGTGAGCCTAACTTAGTGTCTCAAAGACGTCCCTGACACCCAATCATCTTTGAGTGTCACTTGACGCTTCCCAATAGACCCGATAAGACTCCAAAAGAGGTTAGATGACATCGTTAACCTAGTGGACTCTATCACTAGAATTATGACGGAGAAACCTGTTGACTCTCCCCACTCTAAGTACGTACCTTTTCGATCAATCCTTGCTAGTCGGAAGATGCCCCACTCTGTTTTTCAACCTAGACCTGAGTTTAAGCCACAACGACCTCACTTAGAGTCACCTTACCGTCTGCCCACCTTTGATAGTTCCTCGGACCCTTACTACTTTAGGGAATGGGTTAGACAACTAGAGGACTATTTTGAATCATGTCATATCCCTGAGTCCCGCCAGATTAGCATCACTAAGTCTCACCTAAAAGGTCAAGCTCTTCAATTTTGGATGAGGTTGGAAAATCATAAAGAGTCTAGCGGTGAGTACCCTACTTCTAATTGGAAAAACATGAGGCGATAACTTAATCTAAAATACTGACCCTCTACTAGTGACCAACCATCTGGTTTTAAGTTTAAGCACCCCCTGTTCATCAAACCTTTGGGTGTTGCACTTTCAAGACCCCTACCTCTTTTGTTGGAATAAACCGTGAACATTACTGTGGTCGAGACCACCCATCCTTTAGTAGCATCAGGATTGTTGTCCCACCCTATAGGTTTTCTACTAGCCTCGATGGCCGACTCTCTATTGGGTCTTCTGCTGCATCGGTCCCATATGACTACCCACTTAGGCCGACTCCTAGCCATCCCAGTCAACCTTTAGCCTCCGCAGCCCTTAACACTGAAAGTGTAATTATAATAAAGAAATGCATTAAAAAGAAAAGGTCCCCTGAACCTGAGACTAAGTGCATCCATTTCGTGGATGCTAATGATATCACTGATAACGAAGAATTCTTTGAGGATGAAACTGAAGTGATTGAATCAGACTCCCGACATGACTTAAACCTTGACCTAGGAAAGTTAGAACCTTTAAATGTCGTCACCTTAGCCCACCCTGATCCTAGTCTCCTCGAGGATATCTCGTTGGATAAGACCTGCCTGGATGATATTAACTTGATCTCAAAAGAAGCTGATCTGACCGTGAACACCATGAAATTAAATTCGGAAGTTTCTGATTTAATCATACTCCTACTAAGATGACTCTGAATAATTCTGATTTAATTTCGGATTTTGATGGCGACGTGGAAAGTCTTGGGTTGGAATTGAGTTAACTAAATTTACTACCTGAGTTAAACCCCGATTTAATTGACCCCGAATCCATTGATCTTAGGATTATCACCAAATCTGATTCTATTGAGGATAGTAATATGATTTCGAAAGACAGTACTTTGAGTCTGAAAGTTTCTGAGCCTAATTTGAATAATGAGCCTCCTCTTGTTTTATTGGAATCTATTTTAGGAGTTGCTCCTCTAAACTTACATTTGAATGAGTGTGTTTTTCTTGATTGGACTTACCTCTCCATTCCTCGTACCGACACTAACGTTAGAGAGAGTTTCAGCCCATACCTTCATGACACCTCTCTAACTATTATGCCCACACCTGTTCTGAACACTATCCTATCTTTTGAATCTCATGCCTGTTAGTGACTCGTTGGGCTATCCCCTTATGGATGTGAGCCAGGACCCATCATCTTATCTTGTTCCTGATTCATTCATTTTGCCCGTTATAGTCTCGTCCTATCCTGTTAAGGTCCATCTCTCTCCTAGTTGGGTGAATTTGCCCGATTATGCTACTACCACTAGAAGACTACTTACAACCCTAACTGAAACTTCCCATAGAAATGTCTTGGTAGCTAATGATGTCTTCATTGCTCCCCCTACACCAGTTCCCTTAGACCTGAACACTTTAGATCCCCTCATTTCGTGACTCTTCCACCTTTATTCTAGCTATGTGTTCGTGTGAGTTAGTATGTTGTGTGTGTATTTTTGTAGTATGTTGTCTTCCAAAATTGTCTCTATTTAAAATTTTTGTGTGAGCTCATGATTCTTGTCATTCATCATATACACCGAGTCTCTTGCATCTACATTTGCATCTCATATTCAAGAATTACACTAAGAAATTAATAAAAGAATTGAACAGAGCAATGCTAACTATAAACTTAATGCGGACCTCAAGAAAAGGTTTAAAGAACTTGAAGCGGGAGATTTTGTAATGGGTCGAATTCCTCCGGAGAGATTCCCGCAAGGGACAGTTAAAAAGTTACATGCGAGAAGCGCGGGACCTTTCAAAATAATTTCCAAGATAAACAGTAATGTTATGTGCTAGACCTTCCTGAAGGTTTTAACTTTAGCCCCACGTTTAACATTGAAGATCTTGTAGCCTATGAGGGTCCAGAGTTTAACCCCACCAATCCAATACATAATGAGCCTTGTGTGACCCTACCTGGTGAGATCCCCAGCCTACCCCCACTCCCAAACATTCCCACTTTACCTACTGCGGAGAGGATTGAGGCAATACTTAGCGATGAAATCATTTCCACTAAAGACGATGGTCGCCAAAGGTACCTAGTTCAAAGGGGAGGAAAGCCGGAGATGGAGAACGTGTGGATCGACCGGGATGAGCTGCAGAGATTGGACCCTGACCTACTGGAGTGGTACGAGACTTCTAGAGACGCTCACTCGACGGGGTCAAACTTTCTCCCACCTGGGGAGAATGATGAGAACATCAGATTTCGACACGTGTACCATCGCCAGAGACGCAGATCGACGGCTACGATTCAGAGCCTTTATTTCTGATTTACTTGTATTTTATTTATGCTTGTTTTTTATTTTTCCTAGTTTGCCCCTGTGGGCATTGAGTCACTTATATAGCCCCGAGATCATTTGTGTCATTTTAGTTCTGATCTATCTTGGCCTATTTAAAGGAGGCCTCATGCATTGTAATGGATCATGAATTATTGAATGAAAAATTTCTTCTACTTGTGTGATCTCTTAGTGAGTTCATGAGAGAAGAAGCCCGAGGAGGGTGATTTGCAATACCCATCATATTTGGAAGAGTCCAATGTTCGCGGTTTTTACGATCTCTTTGTGAGTTCGTTAACTTACTTTTATCTTATTTGTAATTTTATTTCATCTCCTTTCTCCCGGTTAGGAGAGTAGAGGTATTAGATTTGACTTATGTTAAGAAAGGTAGGGGTAGACCTAAAAAGACTTGGTTAGAAAATATTAGGAATGACCTTTCTTTATTAGATTTAAACGAGAATTTGACTTTTAATAGGACACAATGGAGAAAAAGGATTCATGTAGCCGACCCCACGTAGTGGGATAAAGGCTTGATGTTGTTGTTGTCCTTTCTCCCCCACTCCATCCACCACCCCTTCCTTCCTCCCCACTGCCAGTTGTTTAACTTCATCCACCCAAGTCCTCCCCTAGCTCCATCACCCCAAGCCGAACCAACATCCAAAGTCCAAACCCGTCTCCTCCCACCCGACCACAACTTCCACCACAATCTTCCTTTGCCGCCGCCCCTCACAAAAATTCCCACCATCATGATGAATCCAAACATCATGATGACTCCCAAGATTGAGCCAAACAAGACAGGAAGGTTGTACATCATTTGAAATTCAAATTTGAATTTCAAAAACTTGCCTAATTTGCCAAGTTCCAAATAAGGAAAGTTTTAATTTCAAATCCGATTTAATTTTAAAACTAAAGATGATTGATTATTCTCTTTCTTATGTGGCAAATCTAACTTGGAAACTTTGTAAAACCTTTCCCACAACCCCTCACCCCCTCATGGTGCCATCGGCCTCACCCCTTAATTGTCCCTCCCCCCATTTAATTCTCATTTAAACCCCTCCTGAAATTTGAATTTAATTTCAAGGCTTTCCTCCAAATTCACTTAAGCTGAAATTAAATCAAATTACTCCAAACCTCTCTCCCTTCATGCCATCGGCCCAACATGGGCTTTGCCCCAATAAATCCCATTAAAGCCCTCTCTCTCTAATTAATTTGAATTCAAAATTCAAATTAGTTTCCCTCCTATTTTCCTCAAAACCTGAAATTATTTTTAGATTTGGGATAAAACTTCTTTTCCTCCCCTGGATCTAACCTAATTCCCCCTCTAACCGCCACCTCCTCTACCTCTTCTTTCCATTAGTGCTCTTTCACCTCCCGGCAAGAATGCATGGCGGATTTGAAGCATGATCACGGATTTGCGTATGATTTTCAAGGAGACATCGACGTCGTCTGCTCGCCATTCTTTAATGTTGGGTTTGGCTTCGACCACACCGTCGAGGATTACTTGAATTGGATTCTTCCCCATCTCATGGACATCCTCGACGAGCAACTTCCGGCAGACGAGTGGATCATCAACGGGCGTCCACCATCTTCCCCAAATCCGACTTCTTCCCCGGCGACTAGTCCTCTCGGCATCACTTGTGTGATAGTGGCATCCTTAAGTGTGCTTGCAATCCTCCTCCACTAGCCTCTACTTTCAAGAGTTGAGTGAAGGATCTAGATTTTAAACTTGAGGCTTTTGTTATATTTGCTATTTGCATTATCTATTAATCATTGATTGTTATTTTGCAAGTTCTACTAATCTCAAAGTGTAACCTATTGCTATTGTTTAATCTCTCATGCTATCTTCATAGACTTTCATTTGAGTAAACAAGAGTTTACTGGTAGTAAAGCAATGTTTACCGCTTCTATTAATATCTTAATTGTAATTCTTGTCTTCCGCATTTAGTTTCACATCATAGTGTTCCTGTTAATTTATGCTAAAGTTTTGCCATAAGATTTCTTAGCAGCCTGTGCTTGCATAAATCTTAGATATTCTTTTCAGCCCTTCTTTATTGCAATTTTTTGCTTTGTTTCTTCCCCGAGCTCAGTGTCATCTAGAATTCTCCTGATCTTTTTCTTTGGGCTCTTTCTTATTGATACATTGATTTTAGCATCTAAAAAATGTTGAATCACTATCAGCACTAGCATCCCTATCTGAAGTATGAGACTCAAATTGTTTAAGTTCAGAAAAAATATGAGAAGCATTTTGAATGGCAGGTTCATCAAATCTCTCCCAGGTATGCTCATCATAAGGAGGGCCACACACATTTAACCAAAGCTTTTCCTCCTTTTTCAAGTTTACTCAATGTGTTGTGGCCGAAACCATTGCTCTTCACATATATTTATGATATTCACTCCATATTTTGCTTTATAATTCTCAAGTTTTCTCTTTGCTAGAACTTTTAACTGATCTTCCGAAACCTAGCTGTTATACATGTTTGATTTACCTTCCCATTTTACAAAAAAATCGTAAGTAGCACAACCAGTGTCCATAGGCCTCTATTCTAGCTCTGATTCCTTTGGTACTACAACATCTTCAAAACTATGATATGATTCAGATCTTATAGTACAAGCAAGAGCATCTTGTGACACACAATTTGCTGGCATTTCAGAAGACCTAGGTGTGTGAACCTCATTGTAATTTTCTACATGAAGAAATTCCACATGTATACTTTTCTCCAAATACTTCTTAATGATCAAGTCTCCAAAATTTCTATCATCACTCAAACCCTTTGCTAGCCATGCAATGATCTAGTGAGGACTGACAATTTAACAAGAACTCGTCCTTTGCCTTGCTCATAAATTCCCTAGCTCCACATGTTTTCCCATTAACATCTTTACCCAACTCAACTAAATTGCAGCACTTTCAAAGCAATCAAATTTGAATCACCTTGGAACTCCTAATACATGGCATTCTCCAACTTCCTATCTACAACTTTACTTCCTTTAAAATAATCTATTTGATCATGGTTTTGCTGACTAGTTGAATCATAAGATAGAAACTCGGTTTGCAGCATTGCAATATCTGCGTTCATTTCTGCTTGAGAAGTGGGCCTTGGCAATTGTCTGACTAATACATGACAACTCCGTCTGAACTCAACACTCAAAATGCAAACTTGAGGTATGTTATGAAAAACTCCTCATGATAAGTCATTGTCATCTCAGAATTTTCACCTTGTCCACTTAACTCATTAGACATAAACTTTGCTCCATTAGGCAAAATCTGAATTTCATCATTTGAATCTTTCGGCTTAATCAATTCGATGTCATCTTTGCCCTTTGAGAAGTTTGTATTAGCTGCATCATGTGTCTCAGCCTCAACATTTCCATCTTCAGAAATACACATTCCAAAAGAATCCAAAGGTGATTTTACTAGTTTTATTTCATTCTCAGATATTGGAATGGTTTCAGTGTCTTTCAAATCTTCATTTTTAGATTATGAGAATGAAGATTCTTGGGATGTGGATGTCTTAATTGGATCACTTTGCACAAGATTTAGGTTTTGATCAGCACCATCAGCTTGGCTTTTCAAGTTTATTTCTTTACCCACTTTATTCACATCTTTGTCGATCTTTTGTCCTCCGAAGAAGCTTGTGTGTCACTTATTGAACTCTCACTCTTATTCTTCTCAATCATTCGCATCTTCAACTTTCTTACCCTAAAATCGCCACCACCCCAATAGCTTCTTCCTCCCCCAATGTAACAGTTGTCGTAATCCCTCCATATTTTTCCTGTGTATCGAGGGTGGAAATCCCACCTGTCTTCCACCCGCTTCATATGACCTGATCCCCATGGCTCGGCTTGTCCCCCTCCCCCTTCTCTGGTCGTCCACCCCTTGCTTCCATAGGTCCAAAAAAAGTGTTTTGATGCCAATTTGACACGCCTTGAAAATAAAAACAACAAATAAAAGAGAAAAGTGTAATAACACAAAGATAGGGTTGATTTTCTTATTTCTCCTTTAATAATAAAGCAAGATACAATTGATCTACTATTCCAGAGATAGATCAGCTATCCCACAAACCCTAGATGCTGCAAGGAACTCACTATAAATACTAGGAAAATAAACTTAGCAATCTCCTCCCAAAGCCAAAGACAAACTCCCCCTAAAAATAGCCCTAGAACACCATAACACAATTAGAACCTTCCTAATCAGCATAAACATAATTTAGGAAACCTTTCTAAATAAATAGAACCTTCCTAATCAATATAAACAAAATTTAATAAACATTCCTAAATAAGTAAACTTGATTTAGGAAACCTTCCTAAACAATTAAATATGATTTAAAAAACTTCCTAAACAATTAAATATATTTTAGGAAACCTTCCTAAATAATTAAACATTTCGTAAATAGCATAAATACAATTAGAAAACTTTCCTAAACAGCTGCCCCTTGATTAGAAACCTAGCTAAATAATTTCTTTTAATTAAGAACTTTTTTAAACAACTCCCTCTCAATTATTGATGTAGACAAAGGGGGCGTCAACTCATGTCCAAAATAAATCAATTTTGGCCTCCCTCGAGTTTACAAGCTCAATCAAAATTGAGCTGAAATTTTAGCTCATTTATGAGCTGGTCTTTAGTTCACTTATTGAACTAAGGGTTAGCTCATTATTAGCTAATATTTTAGTTCATAGTTATCTTTTTATTAAATGTAATTTTTATAGTTTTTATGTTTTAATTTATGTTAGTCTCTTGGGATTCCAAAATGGCTTTTGGAATCCCAAGGAAATGTGTTTTCCCATGCCATGGCTCCTTGGCTTCCACGGGTGGTTGTTTTCCGTGCAAGACTCCTTGGTTCTCACGGTGGCTATTGGTTTTCCGAGCTTGGGGGGTTTTCCCGTGGCTTTGGTGCCTCAGTTCAGTGCGGCTCCTTTGGTTCCCGTGGTTGCTCCTTCGGTTCCTGGGCTGGGCTATTTTCCGTGAATGCATGGGAGGGATTTTCATGCTTGTGTCGCTTGGATTTAGAGCTGTCAACATTTGACCCGACCCGAAAACCCGACCCGAACCCGACCTGAAAATTTCGGGTTCGGGTTAGAGATTTCGACCCGTTTGTCAAACTGGGTCGGGTTCGGGTTGACCCGTTTTTAATTAATTTAATAGGATTTCAAATGATTTTTATGAAATAAATAAATGATATTTCAAAAAATTAAAAACATTATTGCCCAAATTAAATTAATCTTGATTTATTTTAAATTAATTGAAGTAAATCTTACTTTAATTTAATTTAGATTTAAATAAATTGAATTAAATAAAAAAATTAATAAAATATACCCGAAGCGGGTCGGGTTCGGGTTCGGAAAACCAACCCGTTTGCAAAACGGGTCGGGTTGAACAGTGTCGGATCAATTTCGGGTTGGACCCGAACCCGACCCGTGACCCGTTTTTGACAGCTCTACTTGGATTCGTGTGTGAATTCAATGCCGTGTCCTTTTGAATTCCCTTCTCATACCTATAAATATGAGATGTTTTAGAGTTGTAATAATATATGTTATGTGATTGATTTTTGGAAATGTAAACCTGCAGTTTCATTGGAAAAGCTTGCGAGCTTTGTCCACTTCTTCTTCTCATCCCCTCCGGAAATCTTGCGAGCTCTTTCCAACCTTCGTCTTGGCTTCTAACCTCTTTCGTCTCTCCGCAAGTGTCACTCCATCTGTATCCTTCTTCTCAAAGTGAAGCAAGTTTAGGGTGTCTTGTTTGAGTCAAGTTTGTAAGTGTCCAAGTTGTCATAGTTTTTATAAAATGATATTATTTGTGTCTTTATTTGTGTTATTTGTGTCTCTTCTATTACCCAGTAGAGTCTTTATTTTGTTAAGCAAAAAATCAGGGTCTCCCGAAATTTTTGCTTACATCAATTATCAATCTTCCTAAACAGCTCCTCTTTACTGGTTGTGCCCCCCCCCCCCAAACGTATAATCTGCTTGACAACAATGCAATGCTAGATCTTGAGAGCTGTAACGCTCTGCTCTGTCTTTTCTCCAAAAAAAACTATACGGTGTCAGGTCACTCAATTACACAATATCGGTGCACTCGAGTACACAACGTTGGGGCGTTATACTAAAAAAAATTGCACCCGACTCAAGTAGGGGGAGAACCCCCCATACCCCCTAGAGAGCATGACAAACTGAGTTGAGGTTCATGGCAACAGTACAGCTCGATTAATCAACACAATCAGATTCCACACAAACTAACACTTGGCTAGATGAATAGCACTAGTGTTGTCACTATGCACTTTTCCATCCCTTTTCTCCTTGCCAAGTTCTGTCAAGAAACTTTGCAACTATATCATCTTCTACCTAGCCTCAGTGATAGCAATGTATTCAGTTTCTACGGTTGAAAGCGTAATAATATTTTGTAACTTGAAAACCTAACTCACTGTAGTCTTACCCAAGGTGAAGATATCAAGATTTCCAGCAAAATCAAAATTTACATACTCCAGTAAAGTAATCCATGCACCTCCAAAGTAAAGAGCTTTGTCAAATAATCCTCTCAAGTGCCTAAATATATATATATATATATATATATATGATCTCATACATATAATAACATACATTAAACTTTCAACTACCAAAGCAAATGAAGTCTCTCCATTTGCTCTTGAGATTTAAGCTATTTTTCATAAATAGTTGAAAATGACTACCCAAGAGAGTGTGAATTACATTTATCTCTCTCATATTGAATATCTGCAGCACCTTTTTAACATACTCACCTTGAAACAACTTCAGTATACATGTCCTTCCATCCCTATTGATTCTCATACTGAAAATTTTCTTTGTTGGACTCAGATCTTTTATTTCAATCTTCTTTGATATCAACTCCTTCAGACATTATTTTCTCTATATTTGACCTTGCAATCATCATGTCAACCATATACAAAAGCAGAAAAATATAATAGCTATCAAAATATTTGAAAAAAATAATAGTGATCTAACTGGCACTTCATGACCATATATCACTATTTGATATAAACCTATCAAATCTCCTATACCACTGTCTTGGTGTCTGCTTCATCCCATATAGACTTCTTTTGAGCCTACACAATATTTTCTTTACCTGTGACCACATACCCCTAATCTTGCACGATTTACAACTCTTCTTCAAGGTCATTATGAGTAAATGTTATCTTTATATCCATCTGCTCTATATATAAATCATCAACTGCTACCATGCTAGTAGAACCCTGATTTTAGTCGTCTTCACTAATTGAGAGAATTTCAACAAAGTTCACTGCTTCCTTCTACTAAAAATCTTTTAACTACAAGCATGCCCTTGTTACACTTTCTACTATCAAGTTCTTTCAACCTGTAAACCCACTTATTTTGCAGTTCTCTTTTGTCATCTAGTAGTTGTATCAAAGCCGAAGTTTGATTCAACTCAGGTGAAATGCATCTCATCATCCATGACTTACTCCCACTTCTTTGAATCATCAACTTGAATGATCTCATCATAGTACTCTCGTTCACCACTATTTGTCAGCAATATATAGTATAAAGAAAAAGAATACCTTTGTACGATCTTTAAGATTTTGGTGAATCTCCTAACTTTAGTAGCAGGTGTATGAGAAACCCTCTATGCTTCATCAGTTATATCTTCTTGATCATCATCGTTCTCTATATCAACATATTTGGAAGAATCTTCAGAAATTTCATTTATGTCCTTGCACATTTCCTTTTCATTGAATTTAACATTCATATTCCAAATAAACTTCTAATTCTAATAATCCCAAATTTATAGCTAAACTCATCTAAGCCATATCCAATAAATATATATTTGATAGATTTTGAATCAAGCTTTCTCCTATATCCTACATCAATATGAACATAGGATAAACAATCAAAAACTTCGAGGTGAGATAAACTTACCTCTTTGACACTCCAGGATTCCTCAGGTAACACCTTATTTAGAGGAACTGATGGACCACGGTTGATCAAATAAATAACAGTATTTACTGCCTCAGCTAGAACTATTTGGGTAGACCTGCATGCAACCTCATGCTCCTAGCATACTGAGTAATACTTCAATTCATGCGCTCTGCAACACTATTTTGTTGTGTTCTTGGAACAGTAAATTCATGTCTAATCTCATTCAAAATATAATACTCCTTGAATTATTTATCACAATACTCACTACCATTATCTAATCTGAGATTCTTGAGCTTTAAACTTGTCTCATTCTCAACCATGACCTTCCACTTCTTAAAAATATCAAATACATCTGACTTGTATTTTAAGAAGTGCACTAATACATTTATGTTGTGATCACAAATAAAGGTGAGAAATACAAAAATCTTATAAAAGTAACTGGAGCAAGAAATTATACATCAACATGCACTAATTTCAACTTCTTTGACTTAACCTTTGAACCAATATTCGAAAAATGCATCATGTGTTGCTTGTCATATACATAGTCTTCACAAAAATCTAAATTTATAGATTTTAAAATAGAAAAATTTCCTCTAGTAAGAAGTAAATGCATACCTTTCTTACTCATATGGTCAAGCCTTCGATGTCAAAAACCTCCATCAACATCTGAATCAACTACTACAATAGAATCTGATCTTTTGTTGATAACATACAGGGTGCATTTAATACTGCTACGAACTATAACCATAGTCACTCTTGTCACCCTCCACGAATCTCATGTGAATAATGTCACATGGCCTGAGTTTTCAAGCTGACTCACAAAAACTAAACTCCTCTTTAAACAAGGAACATGCCTAACATTCTTAAGTCTCCAAATTGACCCATCAAGCATTCTGATCTTAACATCTCCCTGTCCAAAAATGTTGTAGGGCTTGTTGTCCCCTAGATACGCTTTACCCAAATCATCCTGAGTATAGTTCTTGAATGCCTTCTTGTTATGACTAGGATGAAATGAAGCACTTGAATCTATAATCCAAGATTCATAACTATCAAGAATCAAAAAATTTGACTAAAACTCTTCTATTGATATATTAATAGAGTGTTTTTTGTTTTGACCTCCACCACTAGCCATCTTGAAACTATACAGTCCTTCTTCAAGTAACTCTTCTTTCCACAGCTCCAGCACAACTTTTCTTCTACCTAAAGTAGACTTTTCTCTCTATGATTTCGTTCTTCCTCTACTTGAATTTCTCTGTAAACTCCTTCCTTTTGCTTCAATATTTAGAGCAGAATTTGAAGATTCTCCATTTTCCCTCCCACAAACCTCTTCATTAAGCACTAACCCCACAATGTCCTCAAAGTTCAGCTTTGAAGATACTCGCAGTAGTAACAAGCTAATCTCAACTATCTGACAATAAAAATAATAGCAACAACACTCTTACCTCATCATCAAACTTGATGCTAACTAAACACAATTGTCTCTTAACAATGTTAAGATTATTCAAATGTTCTGTCATTGTAGTGTTGTCCAAAATCTTCATATTGAATAATTTATTCATCAAGAATAGTTTATTTAACGTCAATGGCTTTTCATACATCTTAGTCAATACAACCATAAGATGGACTATAGTCTTCTCATTTACAATGTTGAACGCAACAAATGATAAAAGTGAAAGTTGTATCAATCGTATGGCAGCCCAGTCAAGAACCTCCCACTCCTCCATAGTCCTATCCGACTTCCGACTTCTTGGCGATTCTTTCCAACGGTAAATACCACTTCTGATATAGCAAATATTCAATTTGCATCCTCCAGAATGCGAAGTTTGAACCATTGTCCATTGAACTTCTCAATCTTGTATCTTGCTTTGTCAACCATCACTCCTCTAACTAATGAATGTGGCTCTAATACAAGTTATTGGGGGTGGAAGCAAATCACAAAATGAAACAAACAAAAAAATAAAAATACAACAAAAAGTAAAAAAACATCACGATTTAATGTGGAAAAACCTGAAACCCGAGAAAACCACGAAAACACACAACACCAATAAATCCACTATTAAAATTAGGGGAAATTTTGTATAAATCTCTCTTCTCTCTCATTCTCTCCTTGCTTATACTGTTCTTATAAAAGAACAAATAAAGAGATACAGTACATACCACCAAAGGATGCCACCCTTAAAAAAAACGAGAAGAAAAACTATGCAGTAAGCCTCACAGTGCTGTAATGCTAGTTTGGAGCGCCGCATCGCTCAATGTTGTGTCTCCAATCTACCTGACAGCATCACAACGCTAGATCTTGAGCGTTGCAGCACTCTGCTCTGTGTCTTTTTCTCCAAGCGAAATATGCAGTGTCAGGGCACTCAGGCACACAACATCGAGGCACTTAGGCACACAATGTCGGGGCACTCGGGTACACAGCACCGGGGCGTTATACCAAAAAAAATTGGTGGCAAGGGGAGGACCCCCGCGCCTCCCAGCGAGAACGAAAAGCTGAGTTGAGGATCGTGGCAACAGTACAATTCGATTGAATGACATAATCAGATTCAACATAAACTAACATTTTAAAATACTTTCCCCAAAGCATTCAGCAAAAAATAAAAATAGCAAATGGCAGATACTTGCTCAATATTTCCAAGAATATAAACCTGGTGACTAATAATATTTGCAGCCAGCCTCTGCACTTCACGTTCCTCCTGATCTGAAAATAGTTTTGTCTTCATTGCCGCAGCAGAAAGGCCACACAAAGCAGCATACCTCACATGCTCGCAAGAAAGAGAATTTGAAGCTTGATCTTCAATATTATCATCTACATAACAATTACCACAGCTGTCATAAAGGAGATTATTTAGATTAGGAAAAGAAAGCAAGCATGGAAGTAAATTACCCTTTTGTTTAACTGAGTTTATACTAGCTCCCTGTGAACCAACTATATCACGAACACTCTCTGAATTCAGCCTACAAATTTAAAGGTCAGTCGGCATACCAACAAAAAAGTCCAAATACATCAAGTTCTCACGCAGACATTGGCCGAACTAACAACAAGAACATTCATTTTAAAATATCTATGGTAACTGCAGAAGTTCAAATATGCATGAATTGTAGGAGCAATAGTCCTTGTGCGCACCACGGCCTAACCTGGAATCTTCTTTAGTAATGACTGACAATGCTGCACTAGCAAAGGAAGCGGCAACCCTTGGTCCAATCGCTGAAGCCAAAAAAGCAACCTAAAAAGAGTCATAAAACATAGAAATAAGAAGATCAATGAAATTTAGACTGTGCAGAACACAATAAAATTGTCAAACAAAATTTGCCACATTATGAAGAAAAGAAAAAAAAAACACTTTGACTTTTGTCTCATCCTCTTGAGCTTGAAATGAGCCCTACCAACACGAACCAAACAAATTGTACTACATTTTCCCAAGAACAGTATGCATTAATCAAGCAACACAAAAATAAGTGATGAATGCTTAAATTCCATATTAAGGGGTAGTTAGGAATTATTTGTTTGGTTTAAGTTAATTGATAATACGAGCAACATAAAAAACAGGAGTTAAGTATGTAACATTATTTTAATCTAGAAATATTCAAGAGGAGATGATCATCATCATTAGTTTTATCCCAACTATGTGTGATCAGCTTTATGAATTCCAATTGAGTGCTGCTTCATGTGTTAATTCCCTTTTTATGTATATATTTTTGACAATATCTACCCAAGAGACCTTCCATCTACCTATTTTCTTTCCTAGTTGGTGTAGAATAGGTTCACAAAACAATTATCAGATCTAAAAGATACTAGTGGCTATTAATTCTCTTACATTTTATTATTCACTTTTATGATATTTTTATTTGAACTCAAGGAAAATGTCATTTGTAATTTAAAAATGACAAATTTAAAAAATGTAATATGAACTAGAATTTTGTCCAAGTGGGGTCCATGGTGCCACATTACAATTGTTCCCTAATTTTGCCAAGTCATCAAAGTCCAAGTCAAAATAAACATGAACATCAATCAATTGAGACTTATGAAGGGTTATGCCATCTTCAAACAACTTCACTCAATGGAATTAAAGATCTTTAAATTATCAAAATGGAGTAATTAAATTAAAAATAAGTTTCAAAGTGAATTTATTATACTTTGACTATCATTTGGATTCTTCCTCCTATTTATATATAATGCTTATTAGTAGCACGAAATCTATAATGAAAGGCATTGAAGTAAAAGAAGTCTTATCTTCCTTCCTATGGGAAAGCTTCATGGTTAGCCAATTATTCTTAGTTTGGAGAGCTTGGAGATCCCTATTTGCTGAGAAAATTTATACCCGTTATTTTTATTTTATTTGTACGGATTATTTCGGTATTTTTCATCTTTAGATCTCATTTGAGTGTTATGAAGCTTTTCTCAATATTTTCACATTCTTATACCAAATTTTCCACAAAATACCAACGCTGCTCAAAATCTATCAAAACTCAGCTACCGACCTCCTCTCCACACCAAAACATCTACAAGCTCATCTCAAATAACTCTACATCCTTATGCCAAACAACCTTAATTTTCTAAAAATACCCATTTCTCTTATAAATCCAAACCTAAATTCACCTTAAGCTCCTCAAAAATAAATCAACAAAAAAAAAACCTAGATCCAAACCTTCTGCTTATAGATCTCGACCACCCTTTGATCTTCTACCTCCCAAAATCGACAAGCCATAAAATTACTTACATTCTCCTGTATCTTTTAACATCAATAAAAATAATCACCTTCACACTCCCCCTCAAAGACCACTATATCCATTGCATCATTTGGTACAATGACGAGGGTGTGCTTCGATGCCCAACAATTAAAATCATTATCCATCCTCCATCACTAATACTTTGACAACTTTATATATATTTTTTTATTAGGGCACTACCCTCCATTATACCAAGTCACCTAGGTTACTTCTCACTTTTGTCATCAATCTATTTAAAAATTTGTATTTCTAGCAAATGCAGTATGGTTTTCACTAATTTCTTTATTGCCAATCCTCTAATCCAAAGATTGATGAAATCATATTTTGTAGTCTATTTTGTTTTAATGTATTTTGAACAATATATAGTTGTGTTTTATGTTTTTTTTAGCTATCATATGATGGAAGGCATCCAATGATCATGGTAGGAAGTGCTTGGGCATGGTAAGCCTTGAATTTGCTTGCAATTGGTTCCTTCTTGTCCATGGGCTGCTTACTATTCTTGGTTTGGAGATGTTCGCTGCTCACGGGTTGGGCCTTGGCTGCTTGGTGTTGAGCTCAAAATTTGGATTCTACTTGGTGTTAACTCATTAATGTTTGAGCTGAAGTTTAGCTCAATAATTAGTGGAATAAATGTACTTCCTAGCTCATTAAATCAAAAAGGTATACTTCTATATAGCTCATTATTGTGGAGTGGGCTTGTGTCTCTTCCCTTCCCCTTGTCTTCTCAGTTTCTGCTGTCTGTTGTTGTTCCCGTGGTCACTCCCTCTCGGTTTTATCCCCTGGCTATTTTCCCGTGAAGCTCTGCCCTGTTTCCTGTGCTGGCTCTTCGGGTCCCTTGCTGGATGGGCTTCCCGTGACTTCTGGCTGGGTTTCCCGTAGCTACGTTCCCTGTTTTTTTTGTGCAGTTCTTGTGGGATTTTGTGGTGACTATTGGCCTTACATTTTCCCAATTCTGATTGGATTTGGTTGGAGGTGCTGTGGTTGTTTAGTTTCTTCATTTTGCCTATATAATAGAGATGTTTTGAGTTGGAAATGGTTGTTAAAAATCTGAGCAAAGTCTCTACAAAAACCTGAGGCTTTCTTCTCTTGGAAAAGCTTGAGAGCTTGTTCCACCCCCCCCCCTTCATCTTCTCTATTTCGTCTTGGCTTCTAACCTCTTCTTCTTTACGCAAGTTTCACTCCACATGTATCCTTCTTCTTGAGCTCTGGAAGTTGTTTATTGGCTGAAATTTAGAGACATTTGCCGGAGGAGATTGGTAGGACGTTGAAACCTTTTGCAGTGGTGGACCCTCGGTTAGGGCTGTCAATATTTGACCCGACCCGAAAACCTGACCCGGACCCGACCCGGAAAATCCGGTCGCGCCATCGCCGGTCGCCCTCTGCCGCGCTGCCGTCGCCGGCTGTTGCGCTCACGAAACGCAGGTCGGGTCGGGTTCAACCCGAACCCGATGGGTTGACCCGAATTGACACCCCTACCCTCGGTTTGCAAGCTTAAGCACAATTTTATTATATTTTCTTACTCTCGTTGCATGTGAGGAAACCGCTAGACGGTTGTTCTGAGGATAGCGTTTTTATGATATTATTTTGTTTCGTTTGATTTGACTTTTGCTTCTTCGAACGTTTGTTTGGTTGTTTGCAAGCTATAGTGAATCGAGTTTGATTTATATTTTGTCCTGGTGTTCTCCAACTTGTCTTTTCTCTCTAGTTTGCTCGCATCAAAGATTCATATAATATTGCCCTTCTAATTTTAATTCTACAGGCTTCTCTTGCAAGCCTCTATGATATTTCCTTATCACATAGCACGCCCGAGAAATTGCTCTATATAATAGAATGACTCTAAGAACATATATGTGATCATCTACTAAAACTACATATTATATACTCAATTGTTATTTGAATAATATTAAGCCCCTTATCCTCAGAAATACATATTATACTCCAAATTTATGGCATATATTGGAATCTATCATCAAATTTTCAATAAGATCAAATTGTGGATATGCAAAGAACAAGATTAAGGTAATCCTCAAGGGACAAATTAGGGATCTAAGCATGCAAAGAAAATTGCATAACAAGAACACAACATCAAGCCTTCATCCCACTACTTGGGTCCACTATATGAATCTTTTTTTCTCCATTATGGCCTGTTAAGAGTCAAATAAAAGAAAGAACTATGATATACCAAAAGGTCATGCAAGAAAAAAAAACAATAAATGGATGTAATAAGCATTTAATGTAGTTAAGATGACAAATGAAAGAAAGAACATAAGTGGTACTCTAAAGCATAACCACCAAAGAGAAGTCTAAAAAAAGCCAAAGAACTATTATATATTAATTCTCCCCTAAAAATCAACCCCAACATTAATTAATATGGAAGAAGAGAACTATCTCAGAAATTATTTTTTGGGGGTGATGATACACGTCACAAAGAAGCCTCTAGGTTTCATTTGTGATAGGGGATTAGAGATGGGAGAAAGTCAAGAAATTTTTCAAATAAAAAAACTTCTGCTAATCCATAATAAATTGGGTGCTTATATACCTCACCTTACAACTAGGCTACTAATCTAAATTCTTTGCTTGTAAAAAAAGACATGAAAATTACCCAAGAGTCTGTTAAATCAATCAAAAATAACCCTAGTCAATTGAAGAAGTGTAAAACACAATCAAATCAAACTCAAATTATACCCAAATTTGTTATGGATATTCGATGTGGGACATCACATTTTACTTGCATCAATTGATAATAATTCCAATCACATGCTTGCAAATATAACAAAATAACATTTTTAGGCAAAGTTAAAAGCTTTCTTCCGGCGTTTGGGATGAATTCATATGTTATATTTTCACCCAAGCATCTCTACATGAAATATATCAAAATAGAAACAATGAGGATGAAAGTGAAGAGAGAACTTCACACTTATTTTTCTATTTATTTATCGTTCATCATATTGGAATTTGAATAGAGTTTGAAAAATTAGACTAAATCAAGTTTGAAATATTCCAGAATTAACTCAACCAACTTGGAAAGATCTCAGCAAACGAAAAAGCTTTCCATTCACATCCAATTGGCATGGTAACTGCCACACCGAACCTAATTGAATAAATTCAGCTTGTACAAGGCCAGTCAGCTAGTCGCTACAAGGTAATAATCTTCTCCAAGCTAGGGCAGCTGTGGACAAGCTCAACAACCAAAGATGACATACTAGCAACTTGGACACTAGTGCAACAGCTCCAGCTGGTGCTACCAACACAAAAAGCCTGCAGCCGAATTGACAAGCATCAAACTTGCCCATTGCGGGTCCACGATTTAAGAAAACGGGGGTTGTCCTAGGACAACCTAAACCTTGTTTGGTAATTCCAAATTAAATCAAGCCAAATAAGCCTTATTTAAGTTATAACAATTTGAACCAGAAAAAACAAACTAAATACTTACTAAAAATTGAAATTTATGTGCACTAGATAAAATCTAGCCAAGCCAAAAGAAAACAGTATTATCCAAATTCTAGAAAAATATGAAGAAATAAATTGAACGAATCAGTTTCAAATAGTTTAGATTAATTCAGTTGGTTTGGTTTTTTTTTTTTTTTTTTTTGACCTTTGTAAATTGGTTCAATTAAATTTTCAAGCTATGTTATGGTTGTAACTATAACTTGCATGGCACTAATACTAGAAAGCATGATTTTAAAAATCGGAATGGATTGGCCATTCTACTCAGTTCAACCATAAACCGATTCTCCAGTCAGTTCAGTCTATGTCAAAAATTGCTTCAACAAAGAATTGATAGTTGAACCAGAAAACCAACGAACTGGTCCGACTTTGATGAACAAGCAAATTCTAATATAAATCAATTTCTTGCCTTTAAATTTTGAACACATGGCTATAATAAAAGGTTTAAAAGTTTTAACACCGATTCATGTTTTTTGAACTTTTCAGTTGAATAATACTGTTATTTGTGTTGGAATTTCTTAAGGATAATCAAAATATCATGCCCAAAAACTTTGATTTAGAATCATATCAAAATATTTAATGGTAAAATATCCTAATTTAAAATATTTTATATTAAATTGTTGAAAATAATATTATTATTATATCATTTAAATTATAATAAAATAATTTTAATATTTATTAGGTCATCCAGCTTAACCCTCAATCAACCTTCATTGTATCTTTGAACATTGAAAAGCTCATTCCTCCGGTTCAATGTCTACTACAATTTTCAAAACCTTGCTAAAAAGCATTTCATCTTGGTTTTCCAATAAGTGAAACTATGTTTAATAGACCATGAAACATGGAGTTACTTAGAATATCTACTTAGTTAATAATTACGCCCAACTTCCACGCTTGAGAGATCTTATTTTTAATTGGCAGTTTTATCTCGCCCTCGCATTGAGAAAAAAGCTAAAGAAGCATATGCAAGCACAACACCATCATTACCCTTATAAGAGCAATTAGATCATTCGCATGGAGCTATTTTTGCCTTTGCTATATATGGATTAAAATAGTGTAAGCATATATGTGAAGATCAGAACGATTACTCACCAGGGACATAACAGGGTTTGCAGAACTAAGAAAGGGAAGTTGATCTCCAGAATCGGGTTCTTGACAACAAATAAAGAAAATCAGGGATATAAATGAAACAATTGATACTCCAGAAAGATATTAACTTGTAATGAACCCACTTAGAAAAAGTGAGCACCTGAAGATGCCGCATTACTTTTAGAAGTTGAACTGGAGAATCCATTATTCTGTACCTCAGATGAAACAGTAGAAACATCTACTCTTGGAACATCAATATTTTCAAGCAATCCATACTCCATAGGAAGAGCAATAAAATGAAGAATGCATTGTGCTTTTGACTTGGTACCGACATGCTTGGCAATTTCATTCCAGTTATCACTATATTTCTCTATAGCCTCAAGGAGCAATAAAGTTTCTTGATCTGTCCAACTATCCCCATCTACATCTGTAAAATCTTTCTTGGAGTCCATTCTTACAAAATCTAAGCTTGAGTGACCCGTGATAAATTTTGCATCACTGAAGCAATCTAAGCATAGGATTGATTCTGCCTGTAAGCAATCATTGGACATATAAGCAACAAAAAAATGAAATTCAGAAAAAAAAAAAACATGAGGAAGTAAACAGAGTGACTAATTGGTTGCATTACCAATAACTTTTGTATCAAATGCTTAGGTAGCGTTGCACATAGGCGGAGACCTATTCCGCTATAATTCAATGTGCATAGATCAGCATGGTAGATCAATAGAAGTGATATATCAAGGAGCAATAAAGTGATATAAGAAAAAAAAAACATGAGGAAGTAAACAGAGTGACTAATTGGTTGCATTAATAACAGTAGCATGGTAGATCAAGGAACAATAAAGTGATATAAAAAAAAAACATGAGGAAGTAAACAGTGACTAATTGGTTGCATTAACAATAACTTTTGTATCAAATGCTTAGGTAGCGTTGCACATAGGCGGAGGTCTATTCCGCTATAATTCAATGTGCATAGATCAGCATGGTAGATCAATAGAAGTGATATATCATTAAAAAAATTATCTTGATCAGGCACGAATCTTAAGGCAAATCAGGTTGGAAGCTTCAAAATTTAAATCTGGGACCATCTGAACTCGGATTTCAAACTTACAGTCAATCTGAGCATCTCGGAAATACGAACCCAACGACACCAAATTCAACTCACCCCGAGCCCAAAATAGTTCAAATCAAAGACCCAAAGCACATTCGGAAGGTTCAATCCATAATTTGGATTACCAAACAGTTTCCAAATATGGCATGCTTATAGTCGAATCGAGCGGCTCGATGAGACGAATCCAATGAGACCAAGATCGTCTAATTCTGATATCATTAGAACCGTCAAATGCCTGATAAACGGTCCATGATCAAGGGATTCAACATCGGTCGTCCATTCAAACCACTCCCAATTTACTGGCAATGTCATCCTCAGAAAACTATAAATAGCCCCTCATTTCTCTTCAGAGGGGACCCAAGCAATAAGAGAAGAAAAGAGAAGAAGAGAAGGACAGAAGAGAAGGAAGAAGCTCCTCCTCGACCACCACCAGAGTTCCTCCCGGCTTTCAAGTGAAGCCGTAGTTCTCTCCGACCTCCAAGTGATGTTGGAGTTCCTCCCGACTTTCAAGTGACGTCGGAGTTCCGTTCGAACTCCAAGTGACACCGGAGTTTCGTCCAACTTTCAAGTGACGCTGACGCCGGAGTTCTATCTGACTTCTAAGTAACGCCAGAACTTTGTCCGACAACCGACGGACACCAGTTTTATGATGCCAAAATTCTGATATCTGTTTGCAACTGAATTTCAATCTGGGAGTTGATTATTGTAATATGATCGTTCTAAATTTTAAGGACAAGTCAACTTTTTGTAACTTAAGCAAACACTAGTGGAATTCTTTTAACTGGGCGCAGCCCCGTGGTTTTTCCCTTTCTAGGATTTTCCACGTAAAAATCTTGATGTTTTATTTCTCTTCTGTTGTGTGCTGAATATCCATACAATGCTGAGACTTGAAAAATTCTAACCCTATGTCATCGTATATTCTAGCCCGCAATAACCCTAATATTAACAATACCATAATAATATCGAGGGTGATTTCAAGGCGCCAGCCAATTCAAAAAAAGGTTCCCAATTAAAGTGCATCCAAGAAAACTTCTACATCCAGATCTACTAGTTCCACGCAAAGCTGAAAAAATTTACACCATGGTTTGACCAAAATCACAAGAGCATACCAAAGATTTGAGTAAACTAATCAAAAAAGATGAAAGAGAGGGCACAACTTCATGACCATTTAAGAGAGTATTGGTAAGGCTAACAAAATTCACTTCTTGGAAAGTTTGATTGTAGTATGAAAATAGCGCAGTTAGCTTTTCTTTTACCGCAAACCATTCTATTTAGTTGAGCATTTTAGTTCATTCTTATGGATAATAGAATAGTAATTTTACCAATTTTGCACTAGCATCGTGATTTTGATCTATATCACCAAAACATTTTCCAGAATAGGCCGAACAAAAGCAATGAACAAATTTTCATTGTTTTCTTTCAACAAAACCAACACAATAAGAATATTTGAAATGCAACCACGGCTTGTAGGCTGTAGCAAGCTTCAAGCCAATAGATCCAATTTATGCCAGTCAATTAAAGCTTTAAAAACAATATTAATGAAATGAAAAAAGTGACGGTACCACTTTTATCATAGGATAGCTATTTCTATCAATTGTTGCCACCAAAATTTTGAGGATGGATATAAATATGCATTAATATCTTCATTTTGCTTTCATTCAAGAAAAACTTCATAGCACATTAATAAATGAATGTTATAATGATATGCTATAAAATCCAAGAGAATCATATTACCTCCTCGCAACAGATGAGAAAAAATATTATCCACAAAAAGAATTTAAAGAGAGATTAAACCACAATTCAAGTTATAAAAACATTTGAAACTCAGATAATGTGTATCAGATAGAAAATTTAAACATATGGTCATCGTTTATTACAATGAAAAGTTCAATATAAATCATTATCACAAGAATATTAAAACATGCAACTCAAAATTTCTTGAAAAAAATCCCTCTTAATGGTGGTTTTAAGCAAGTTAAGCAAGTACCAGTTTATTTTTATAAATCTTTTGCAATCCCAAACAATCAAAGCTTAAGCTAGTAAATTGAAGTTTATGTTTTCAATGCTCCAGAGCGCATCAAGAAGCATACCTTTCACATCAAAGGTATGTTTCATGCCACGAATGCTTTGATACCCACAGTTTAGAGCACTTTGGGACAAAGTGTGCTTTTATAAATATTGTCTGGTTAACAGTCTAGCAGGCTTGCAGGATATACTGCCGAGACAATAAAATTGGTTTCATTAAAACAAAATTCTATTGACCATCCATCAAGTACAATGTTGCTCATATCATATCATCAAACAATATCACACTAACTTTCCAAAAAAAAAAACATCACACTTGTCAACATAGCAAGGTCATCAAATAACCTGTTGGATTATATACACATATGCCTATTCCTTATGTCCCATAAAAAGATGAGCATAAATTTTATTCCAGGCTTACCTCGAGCAACTCATAGTCAATATTCCATCTTTGTAGCTACCGATCAATTTTCAAAAATTTCATTCATGCCCTATTATGAAGCTGCAAAATATATTATAATGCATGATTTTTCTTTAAAGAGAACATTTGGTTGTAAGGTTTGCCATCTTCCATTACTCAAGGTAAAGATATTAGGATTGCAAGATAAGGTGCATTGTTGTTGATAATTTGTGCAATCGGTACTTTGTTTACCGTCAAATTTGCCTATAACAACAACTCAATTAATCATAATTCTGGTAAATCACCTTTCAATTATTGACGATACAAGTCCTAAACTCCATAAATTAATGATGTTGCCACAAAAGTCACATACTCTTTTTTTTTTTTTTTTTTTTTTTTTTTTTTTTTTTTTTTTTTTTGCATTGTTTACT
Source organism: Dendrobium catenatum (assembly GCF_001605985.2). NCBI lineage: Eukaryota > Viridiplantae > Streptophyta > Magnoliopsida > Asparagales > Orchidaceae > Dendrobium > Dendrobium catenatum. The sequence goes on from NW_021319567.1 coordinate 269,668, forward strand.
GAACACAAGAAACAACTTCATGCTAATATTTGAATACATATTACTAAGTTGTTTAAGCATACTAACAAGTACAAAGTAATAGCATATGCTCATAGTGATGTAGTGGATCGGCGGAAGACGACACCTGCAAGAAGGATTTCAAGAGTTCCCAATCCAGGGAAGAAGAAGAACAAGCTTTCTAAGCTTCAAAGAGAGTAATATGTCATTATCTGCCCAAAAACCATACATTAGACCTATTTAAGGGAGCAAATAGAAGACTCTAGACTAAAGGAGATAAACTAGTCCCTAAGCATAAGATAGGCTAAAATGTTCCCACATCATTCTCCCCTTGCGTAAAAAGAGCTCGACTCCGTTCGAGGATCGTTAATTAGAGGGGAAGTAGGGTGGCAAACAAATTCCTGGATCGAAGACTTTGTTCTCAATATTTTCCTCCTGTAGAGTGGCCTCTTGGAAGTTTCCAAAACTCATTATTCGAATGTCAATTGCTTTGCAGTCCTCAATGGCTTGGTAAACTTCTTCACGTATAGGATCCCTCAGCCCAACCAAACCGGCAAATATGAGATCACTTCCTATAAAAGCATAATTAGAAGGATCAAGTAGAAACTTATGAGCAGGATGGCCTTCACCGTCATAATTAAAAACGTCAGCAACATCGTCCTTGTAAGCAACTCCCAGACAACGTAAGGCAATCGTTGACATCTCGTGAACAGCTTGTAGAATTAGAGATTTAGAACCTTCAGCCAACCTGAAAACAGATGTTGCCTCTGAAGGTGAAACAAAGAAATGTACTTTATCACAATGAAATGAAACAAAGAAATGTCCATTTTTAGTAAAATTTGGATGAAATGCAAGACCCATCACTCCAAATGCAGTATCAGCATGCACCCTATCGGTCAAGTCAAGGAAAATATTTGATTCATTCAAATCCAAAGTTCCTCCTGAATCTTGAGTTGGAACACTTGCAAGCCAAATCAGACCGGCTTGATCCGACAGGAAAACTCGGTCTGATCCATCTGGATGAGGCTCCATGCTCAAGTATGATCCATTTCCTATCTTCTCAACACAGATACCTTGTGGAGGACTCAGATCAATTGTATTTTTAAATGAAACAAATGTGCCATTGAAGCAGATTGATTCAGTATCAGCTGACCCTCCCAATGCCTTGCAGAATTCAGTTGAAGATTTCCAATGATCTGTAAGTTTGGAAGAAGAAATTTGCTCTGAAGCGGAAGCTGCTGCTGAAAAGAGAGAGTTCTGAATTTTTTTATTTTTGCAAGTATTCCAAACCTTGTTGCAGAAGTCCATTGAAGCTTCGTTGGACTTTTCATTGCTACACAAAATAGGAACCTTGCGAGCTTTTGTTTCAACCGTGAAGAGGTCTGATGAATAGGGATCACATTTCGTGCAGAGAATCAACTTAACAATGGAACCACAAGCTGAATCTGAAATGTTCATAGAACTGAATTGCTTCTGCAACTCAGCATCATCAGTGGGATTGCAGCAGCTACTTCCATTATAAGAGCAGAAGGCCAACGGCGTATTTAGTCTTATGGGTGCCCCTGCTTGATCCGAAGCTGAAGTTGAGGCTGATCTGATCGGACTGGTTGGGGACGGATAGTGTGTAGACTGAAGTGAGTGCGTGTAAATGGAGCATGCTCGGGTGCTAGACTCCAGGTTCTGGTCGCCGGTGAGAGCAGGGATCGAAGGTTGCTTGCTGGAGCGGAGGGAAGCAGTTGGCAGTTCGGGCAGCAGGATCTGGTCGCACACGGGAGTGAAGCAAGGCTGGTCGTGCGCGGAAACGAAGGTGGAGCCTAATTTGTGCGAGACTGGAGTGGATGCTGTCGGATCGGAAAGTGAACGCAAGGTCGGCGGAACAAAATCGCAAGAGCTGAGATGGGGCTTGGTAGGCTTGAGCGGAGCTGGGCTTGGCATTGCAGGATGCGAAGGTGAGGCTTCCTGTCGCAGTATCTCCACCGATTGAATCGCTGCTGGCGGTTGGCTGGCCGGGATCAGATCTGCATCGGAGCAAGCAGCGAGGTCGAGCTCAATGCCTGGATCAACATCGCGGTAGGCAAGCAGGTTTTCTGTCGGCTGCCAATCGAGTGGGGTGTGCGACAACGGAGCAGGAATGGTGTCGCCGGACGCTGACGGCGAAGTGGTTTCGTCGGCAGAGTGTGCGGGGATCTTTGGAAGGTCCATCGGTTTAAGGCTTTGCAGCTGATCAAGCTCCGATGGAAGTTCTTTGGTAAGACCGTTTACCTGCAGTAAGATCGTATCGAGGTTCTCAACACAACCACTCCGATGGAAACTCTCGACGGAGTCGGATCTTGATACGGAGTCGAAAATGGTAGCCGCAGAGACGTCGGACTCGTGCAGGTAAGGCGTGCAGACGGAGTCGGTGCGGGCGCGAATGGGGCGTGAGAGATCGGGATCGACGGGGATCTGATCGGCTGCTGCCGACATCGCCAGAACGGCGGCTGTTGCCGGTATCGCCAGATCGACGGGAGGCGGAGGAGCTCGATTCGAATGTTGGAACCGACGGGAATCACGGATCTGGCGTTGAAGCGGAGGAGGATCACGCCATTTGAGCGGAAGCTCG
>NW_021319567.1:275837-325105 GCF_001605985.2 Dendrobium catenatum
GATAGCTCCCAAAAAAATCAAAAACTTGCAAAAGATTCGGCCTCAAGTAGAATTTCATCATATCAGGAAAAATAGCCGTGAGTAAAAGGAAAGAGAAATCGCATTCAAAATAAACATGAGAATGGGATTCCAAGTTGCCAAGGCAAAAAGTGCAAGAGGGGTTAACCTGAATGCCCCTCAAAATAAGTATGTCAGCCATCTTAAGTTTGCTTTTAACAGCCATTCAAGTGTAAGAGGCATAGCGCAAAGCATAGCCTTTATGCCATATGAATTTAAACCAAGGAGCATTCTCAAAAGTAGAATAAAAAATGCAGATAATGTCTTGTTAGAGGGAGTTGCAGCACAATTCCAGGTCAACACACGGCCCTCACCACCAATAAGAGTACTGTTAATAGAAAGCTTAACAGTATCAGGAATGTAATCAGGAAGAACCCACCGGTTATTAAAAATAAAATCCCCCGTCCAGAGATGGGAATTCTAGTTACCCTTAATCAAATCAGCAATTGAGTATTTGTTACACCAAGGGTCCCAAAAGAAGGAGAGATTACTGTTATGGTGAACTGAGAGAGTTACAGAATTCCTAATGGCCACAAAAGTTTTACAAAAAAGTTTCCAAATTTTCGAAGCATAGCTCGGAGGCACTTTCCAAGGAGAGTCATATTTTTTCCTAAACCAGGAGCCAATAGATGTCTTAAAATTATACATCCTAAATAAGAATGAGCAAGCCATATTGTGATAAAGAGATTCAAAAGAAGGCAGCCCAAGCCCCCCTTTGATTTTAGGCATAGTCACCGACGTCCAAGAGATAAGGTGCATCTTCTTATCCAAGATATTCCCAAAAAAGAGAAACTTAGAGCAAATTCTAGAGATGAATTTACAACAAGCTTTAGGTAAAATAGCTCCCCGAATTTAGTACGCAATAGTACTTGCAATAGTGAATTTAAGATATTGAAGTCTACCTGCAAAAGAGGGAAATTTAACTTTCCAACCCTCAAGTAGAGTAGAAAGCCTACTCAGTATGGGTTGGAAGTGAGAAGTTTTGAGACTATAAGTGGAAATAGGATGTCCCAAATAAGTGAGGGAGCAATCCACTTGAGAAATACCAAGGCAAGCCGAGATCTGATGATCAAAAGAAGAATTCTTAGAGAAAATAATACTACTTTTATTGGGATTTATGTTGAGTCCTGATGCCTTAGAAAAGTAAAGAAGAACCTCCTTAAGAGACCTGACATTCTCCACCGTTGCAACACCAAACACCAAAAGGTCGTTAGCATACATAAGATGGCTAGTACTGAAATTTTGAATCTGCATACCCAGAAATGAGTTGTTCTCCTTGCAATCCAAAGAGGAGGAAAGGACATCCATGACAATGCAGAAAAGGAGGGGGGAAAGAGGACAGCCTTGCCTCAGCCCCGAAGAGGATTTAAAAAACCCCTCCAAAGAACCATTCAGAAAGATAGAAAAAAATACATCATATATGCACCCATTGATCCAGGAAATAAAAATATCAGGAAACCCCTTTTGCTTAAGTCTGTTAATTAAGAAGGTACGAGAAACAAAATAGAAAGCTTTCCTATTGTCCAACTTAGCACAGAAATGATGTTTATGCCCTTTAAATTATCTCAACAACTCAGAGGCTAGAATAATATTATCAGTAGAGCACCTCTTAGCAATGAAACCGAACTGGCTATCGTGAATAATGAAGGGAAGGATGACTTTCAACCTGTTAGCTAAAATTTTGGCCACAATTTTATAGAAAACATTGCATAATGAGATAGGCCGAAAATCAAAGATGGAGTGTGAGTGAGTACCCTTAGGAATAAGAGTGATGGTCGTGGCTTTAGCACCTCTAGGCAACTGCCTCGTGGAAAAGAAATGTTTCACTGCTCTGCATAAAAGAAAACCAGATAAATGCCACATTTTTTTATAAAAGCCAAATGAGAAGCCATCCGGACCAAGTGCAGAAGATGGGACCCCAGCAAAGACAACCCTCTCGATCTCATCATTAGTAACAGGAACCACCAGGCCCTCCATAAGATGGGAAGGAGCTAACTTACCAACAGGTAAGTTATAAGAATTTTTTAAGATCGGGGTGGGAGCATTGAAGAGAATTTTAAAATGATTAATAAGAGCCATGGCCATATCAGAATGGGAGGAAAGTAAGCCTGAAGGAGTAGATAACTCTTTGATAACATTCCTATTCCTCCTTGTTTTAATCTTGGCATAAAGAAACCCCATATCGTCCTCCCCTTGAGAAAGCCAGTAGGCTTTAGCCCTTTGACAAATCCAGGAGTACCAGGCAGATTGATAAAGGGCCAGCTGGTTAGCAGTAGCCTTAAGATGAGAATTTAAAAGTAGGATAAGAGGGTCTCTTTGGATATCAGTAAGTCTAACCAGTTGGGAATTTTTAAGCTGAAGAATTTGGTTGGATATGAAGTTTGAGGAATTCCAGTTTCTCCTACAGATATCAGCTTTAAGAGATCTCAAGCAGTCATAGAAAGAAGCAATGGGACTAGCAGTAATATTCCTTTCAAAAGCTTTTTGAGTCAATTCCCAAAAGTCATCAAACTTAGTCCAAAAGTCCTTGAACATGAATCTATAAAGTGTTCTTCTGAAAAGAGAAGCGTTGATGATCAAAGGTGCATGATCTGAGCCCGAGAAAGAATCAACTCTATAAATGCAGTCAGAAAAGCATCTAAGAAAGCAGAATTAACCAACATTCTGTCCAGTTTGATGTGAATAGGGGAGTCACTTCTTTGATTGAACCAAGTAAAATAAATACCTACAGAGGCAAGGTCTTGAACACCAGCATCAAATACAAAATTATTTAATTCCCCCAATCTATCAATAGATAAAGGGATACCTCGAGCTTTTTCACCATCAAACCTATAGCAGTTGAAATCCCCCATAATAATCCACGGGTTGCCTAAATTGGAGGAAAGATCAAGGAGATCTTTCCACAACACTTTCATATCCTCCATAGAATTGGCCGCATAAACCACAGACAAGTAGAATGGGGGCAAAGAGCTAATCTCGACAAGCCCGTGAATGAGTTGGGAGGAGGAAAAAGACGGAGTGAAGGACACATGAGCAGCATCCCATTTAACCCATATTCTACCAGGCATAGAATGGTTAAAATTATCACAGCAATTCTTGTTCTCAAACAAGGAGTGAGAGAAGGAAAACCAAGAGTCAAAAACTGAAGATTGGTTGATTTTGGCTTCCAGCACACAGAGAAGCTTAATGTTATGAAGAGCAATGAGGTCTTTGCAATACTTGACTTTGATGGGATTGTTGAATCCCCGAACATTCCATGCAGTAATTGGAGGCAAGGACATGATTATTTGTGAGGTTTGGCCTTCTTGGTCGTCTTGGCTTTTGATTTCCCTTTCTTGGCTGGAGATTTTGATTATGCAGAAACCTTGGCAGAAGAAGAAGAAGAGGGGGAGCTTTTAAGATTAGTCAAAGAAGGTTGACGAACCTCAAAATTTTTAGAGCTGGAGGAGGTCTCCTCCTCAATAGAATTTCCAACCGGATTTACCACCTGGATATCCTCATCAATCAGATCGTCCATAGGAAGCATGCCAAAACTATTGGCAAGAAGAACCTGTGGCGGCAACAGCTTCAGATGGTTACTGTGAAAAGTTGACGAAGAAGAATCTGTCTGAGGGAGATTAAGGTTGGGCAGTGGAAGATTGGGGATAGGATCATACGGAGGAGGTTTTGAGGCCAAAGCAGGAGACTTGGGATTATTAGCAGTCTTAGGGGAAACAGTAATTCCAGGCAGAATGGGAGGAACTACGGGGTCAGAGAAATCAGATAATAACGGAGGATTAAGTGGTGTAGGGGTAGGGCCACGAGAAGGTGGCCTTGGAAGCTTAGAGGGATTTCTACTCTTGCTCCTACCCCTAAGAACAGGCTTAGGAGGAAGAGACGGTTTTAGAGATGGATTTTTGGGGCATAGAGCAAAGGGGTGAACAAGGGATCCACATCCCTCGCATTTGGAAGGCTTCCAGTCATACACAACCGTAAGGTTGAGGTAAACACCATCGATTTCCAGCGGTATTTCTTCCGGTAAAATAGAGTTTTGGTCAACTTTCATGCATATTCTGGCGAAGGTGAGCCTGGTTCTCTTCGTAGTGAGTGTATCAACATAAAGCGGTTCACCAACAAAACTAGCAATTTTCGATATACCTGAGGGAGTCCAAAGGGCGAGGGGAAGATTCAGGACCTTAATCCACAAAGGAATGGAAGCAGTCTCATCTCTCGTTGGCTGGAATTTTGGGTTCCATCGCTGCAGGATGAAGGGCCTTCCTAAAAGGAACCACGGGCCCCCCAACCACACCATGTCGTAGTCCTCAACAGTAGTGAACTTCAGAAGGAAGAAGTCATCGACAAGGGACAGCATAGACAGAGCTCCCTTAAGCTTCCACACCTTCTCCATGGACGCCAGAAGACGTTCATAGTAAGGTCAAGGGCCGAGGGAGTAACCAACTAAAGACATATTCCACAGCGATTTACCTTCAGTGAGATCATCCGAAGCAAAGGATAGTTTTTTAGCTAGTTTGACATAGGACAAAGGCCAATCTTCACGAGGAGAGGGGGAAGCAGCGAGATTGCTGGCATAAGAGAGGGGTGGAAGTTGAGGAGAAGCCCCAAGTAGAGAGAAACCCAAGAGAGGAGGGAAATCGTTAGAGGGAAGAGCCATCACGGCCAAACGGTCAAAGGAAAAAGGAAGTGAACCAACGCCGCCAAGGCTTCGCAAAACCCTAGCAGAGCAAAACCTTTTGGCACTCTCAAATTAACTCTTCTGCTTCATTCGGGACGGATTTCTTTTTGTTTTTAAAATAACTTTTTAATACAAAAATTTTAATTTTATACTAGAAGATGCTTAAGAAGCAGAAAAAAAGTTGTTCCAAACGAAACCTTCGTCTTCATCATTTTAGGCCTCGGCTTCTTTGGCGAAACTATTAAGTGCGGTCACTGGGGTCAGTTTGGATCTAATCAAGATGTGTCATATTATCAATATTCTGTGTATTATTATTGTTGCGTCCTGGAATATTCGCGGCGGTAGAGAAATATATAGTTTAACGTCTTAGCGTTGTACGAAGATCCAGCACACAATCAGATAAGTGAGAGGGTGTAGCGTTCATAAGAGTCACCAAAGTTTTTACGTGGAAAACCCCTGAAAAAAAGGGGGAAAAACCACGGGGCCTAGCCCAGTTTGAATGAATCCACTAGTATTTGTAGTCGGTTACAAATGAGGCCCTTCCTTAGGAGAAGGCCTTGGATTGATGTAGCAAATGTACATCATATAGATTGCATTACATGGTAAAAGTTACATATACAGGTTTGTTTGGCCTGAAGGACCGTGGTCGGCAGGAGACCGGGGTCAGAAAGACCGTTGTCTGTTGATGGAGGTCGGAAGGACCATAGTAGGCGACAAAGGCCTGAAGAACTGTAGTCGGAAGGAGACCGTTTCGTATTTCCGAGACGCTCAGTTTGATTGTAAGCTCGCTGAAAAAGGAGTTCGGGTTCTCCCAGAATTAATTTTTGAAGTTTCCAACTAGCTTTTGCCTCGAGATTCGTGCCCGATCAAGCTAATTTTGCATGACGTATCAATTATTATGCACCACTGTGTATCGAGCGATATGACATATCCTAATTGACCTCCGTACGATTCAATAACCACATGTAATAATCTCTCTAAAATGTGAGGAAATAAAGAAGCCTCATCATCCAATCTATAATTGTAGATGCATAATACAAGTAAATGTTAGAGGCTCAACTTATTTAGGACTTATTTTGTTGATTGAAAAAAGAATGTAATGTAAAAGAAATATAGTTTAAAAAGAATATTTTGATAGGTTTGGTGTGCTTAGATGTGTGTAAAATAAATAAAGGTGAATTTTTATTTTTTTTTTGCTAGATTTGATGTAACATGAATATAGTGCAAAGTAAAAAAATGGTGACGGTGGTGGGTGACAAGGGTGATTGGTAGTGACAGCCATCGGCATTGGTGGGTGGTGGGTTGCCAGCGACAGTAGTGGTTGGTGGGTGGTGGATGTTGGTGGCAGTGGGTGGTGGCTAGTGGCGACGGGTGGCTAAGGTAGCGACACAAGCAGCGGTGGCTGATGAAGGCGATGGGTGGTGCCAGTAAAGCTTATTTGTGGTGATAATAGTTTTCGCTCAAAATCGAGTGAGTTTACTTTAGCTCAATAATATACTAAAATATTTTACATTATACATATTGTGGACTGGAATTTTCGCTACGGTAGAAAAATATAAAGTTTAACATCTTAGTTTTGTACAAAGATCTAGCACACAATCATATAAAAAGAAAGGGTGCATCATTTAAAAGAGATACCCATATTTCTACGTGGAAAACCCTAAAAAGGGAAAAAACCACTGGGCTTAGCCCAATTTGAATGAATCAACTAGAATTTGTAGTTGATTACAAATGTGGCACTTTATTAAAGGGAAGGCCTTGGCTTGATGTAACAAATATACATCATATGGAATGCATTACATGGTAGAAATAGGAAGAATCAGAATTGATATGTTTGTTTGGTCGACAAGATCATAGTCGGCGGGCAACGGAAGTCGGAAGGATCGTTGTCTGGCGATAGAGATCGAAAAGATTGTAGTTGGCAAGTGAAGGATGCTGGAAGGACTGTATTCGGCAAGTTAAGGAGACTGTAAGGACCGTATTCTAATGACGGAGTAGGAAGGATCGTAGTCGGCAGTCGATAACTGTGAAACCCTTAAAATTTTTAAGAATTCTTTTGACCTAAAGTAGTCAATAATTATTTCAGGAGTCATTATAAGTCCAAATCACAAATCCTCTTTGCATAGCATTTATAATGTTGTACTTTAATTAACCTATTTTTTCATAATTTTTGACATTGTTGAAATTTCTAAGAAATTGGCACATGTTAGTAGAAGTGGGGGTTTTGAGATATCATGTGTTTGTTTTGCAAACTGATTTCATCATAATTTTCTAAATAAATTTTGCTAAACAAAATTTTTAAAATTTTTGAAATCCCTAAAAGAATTTCTATGAATTTTCTATTGAAAATTATTTATAAAAAAATAATAATATTATTATAATATAATAACAAAATATCTAAAAGCATTTATATATAGTATTAAATGTTTCATTTCTATGCCATTATTCCGTTTTTCCAAACATGGAACATGTTAGAGGATTAGGGAAGAAAGAGAGGAGAGAGAAAGATGAAAACTAGATTTTGGGCAACTTAAGGCTGTTTTCGTCTGTTGGCCTAATTAGAAAATATATTCGTCTCGAGGTAAGTCACATTATGTCTATCTCAATTTTTAAAAAATAAATTATTTTTAGCTAATATTTAGATTAAAATTTTATACTGGTTAACAAAAAATTGGGATAACTTTGCATAGGTAAAACTTTTATCGCTTAACTTTGAATATGTTATAAAAATTATGATTATGCACATTTTGAATATTTTCTAAAAATTTTATAATAGGGTTTTTGAAATTTACGAGATTTTTATTGAATATAAAATTATTTGGATGTTGCAAAATATGGTGTAGTACAATAAAAGTCCTAAAATATTATTTTACATGATCCCTGATAATTTGATAATTTTCTTAAAATGTGAATTTTTGTCTAGTTGAATTTTTTGTTGTCTATCGTTATATAGCACTGTGAAATTTTGATACATGCTTAATTACTCTTTAATTATTATTATATAATCATATATGACCATATTTGATTAAATTATATAATCCATAAAAGGCCAGAATCCTCTGAGATTATGTCTATGTCAGTGAATTAATGAGAGTTATAAGGGGCAAGAATCCTTTGAGATTCTGTCTGAGATAGGGATCTGTGATATGTTCTGGTGTTATAAGCACAAATGAAAAGGGAGTCATAATGGTCTAGAATCCCTTAAGATTATGTCTAGGTTCAGGAAATGTGATATGAATTTTAATTTATTTATTTGTTCAATAATTTTATTTAAATTAGGGAATAACTATTATGCATTTATTATATTTCTCATTGTAGTGATTTATTTAAACTACATTTAACTACTTTTAAATATTTAACAAAATATTTGATAAAAAATATTTAAAAATTTTTGTGTGATTTGTTGACTTGTTGTAGCTCACTATGATTTTGCTTCTAATTTTCAAGATTTGGGAGGAAAAAAGAGGTTATGGACCAGAAGTTCAAGATGAGATCTGAAGTCATAGGTAATTTATTATTTTGATTTTTGTATAGTCATCACTAATTAAATTTTCAATTCTATAATTCTTGTATGTATCCATGTACTATAATATAGATATTTAGTTTGATGAAATAAAAAAAAACTTTATGGATGAATTTAATATCTATATTTAGATATTTTAGTAACTCTTTGTTTCATTGAATATTAATAGAAAATCTAAAATAATTTCAAAAATATATCTTAGGATTTGCATGTTACAACTCTACACGATAGGATTTGTCCTTGTCAAGTTGGGTTGTGACAAGTTTTTATGGTATCATAGCAATAATTTTGGAATTGGATCGTAAAACAAATCTATAAGAATTAATTTATAAGTATAATAGGGTAATTTGAAGTATATATGGGTGTTACATATTTTGTTTCATCATGGATATACCATACCCATATATTACAGATGGATGGAGTGCTACTCAGGCAGCTCCTGTATATATAGTTCTTCTCCGTTAGTTGGTTCAGATACAATTTCATTGCTTGCTACTTTGATAGTCCAGATAATGGGTAAGGCACAGAGCAGGGTTCCTGTTGTTAGATTTGAAGAGGTAGACAAACATATATAAATATTTATGAGTTTAAAATCTCTGAGATTTAAATGTACTATAGAGCCCAAAGTAGTAGAGGACTGGTTGAGGAGGCTAGAAAAGATATTTGACGGTATACAGTGTCTTTTGAAGAGGAAGGTACCATTAGCAGTCTTTCTATTAGATGGTGAGGCAGAACATTGATGGATGGACCATCATGAGGAAATATTTTAAGGGAGATTGAACTTTCTAATTACCTGAGAGGAGTTCTTTGATGTATTTAGAGCTTGGTTCTTTTAATGTATTTAGTTATTTAATGTAGTGACCTAGATCTAAAATTTTTTAGAAATTATCCCATTGAATCTTCAAGGATTTTATTTCTCTGAGCTTGTAGATTATCCACGTATCACCTCCAATCAAAATTGAAGTCTGGAACACATCATATTGGGTTGTGTAGGAGTTTGGACAAATAAGGCTTGATCTCGCCAGAAGATCACTGCTAGTAGGGTCTCAACGGTGGATTTGGCTTAAGAAGGGTGGAGGGAGATTGGGAAAGCTCAAGAATAAGAAATCTCTTGTTGGGAGAGTTTGGGAAGAGAAAAAACATAAAAAGTCCTTTCTAAAGAAACCCTAAGTTTCTATTTATACCTCCAACTCTATGATAGATGGCTTGGATCGATCCTAGGGTTAATTAGGAGGTGATTGAGCTCAATTGGCCAGGATTTGAGCCAATAGATCATTTAGAATGATTTAAATACAATAAATAGGTTTTACTTGAATTAAATGAGTCCAATTTGACCCAATAAGACTTGGGTTGACCAAGTCAAAGCTTGACTTGGTTAATTGAGTCAAAGGGGTAAGGGGTTGAGCCTAAGGTGACTTGAAATGGGTTTAAATTAGAATTATGCTCATTTAGGATTAATTAGGTCAACTTTGGTTGACCTGGTCAACTAAGTTAACACAGGGCATGGGTCTGAGCTCAACACACTTTATCTGACCCATAAAACCCAATGGAGGTGGGAAATTGAGCCAAGAAAGCTTTAAATGGATTTGAAATTATAAAAAGGAATTTGGCTCAATTTGGTTAATCTGAGTTGACCTGGTCAACCAGGTTAACCTAGAGCCTAGGTTTGGGCTCCACAGACTAGGCTTGACTCACTAAACTCAAGAGAAGTGTTCTTATGGTCTGGCTTGGTCAATTTGACCAAGTTAACCCCCTTGACCTAGGGTTTGTGGAAATTAATATCAACAATAGTATGCCCTGTTAGGACTCTAGCGACACACCAACACTATTAATTGAGTGGAGGCTTAATGATGATCAAATTATAACTTTTCTTTGAAGAGGAAATTATAAGAAATACATTAATGTACAGTAGAGAAGATGTCACTTGAATCCACTAATGATATTTGACCATTTTGAATTTTAGAATCGAGCAATGATGTATGAACTATCCGATGTTGTATGTTAGATTACTGCTCGATGATGTTAACTTATATGAAAGAGGTTGAGAGAATCTATCAATGATGTATGACATATCTGAGGTTGTATGTTAGAACACTGTTCGATGATGCTAACCTGCATGGAACAGGTCAAGAAAATTCACCAAAGATATATGATATATCTAAGGTTATATGTCAGAGCACTGCTCGATGAAGTTAACCTATATGAAAGAGGTCAAAAGAATCCACCAATGATGTATGACCAATTTGAAGTTATATATCATAGCACTGGTCAATAATGTTAACCTATATGAAAGAGGTCGAGAGAATCCATGAATGATGTATGACCTATCTGAGGTTGTATGTCATAACACTGCTCGATGATGTTAACTTGTATGGAAGAGGTTGAGAGAATCTACCAAGAATGTATGACTTATTCGAGGTTGTGTGTTAGAGCACTACTCGATGACATTAACTTATGTGGAAGAGGTCGAGAGAATTCACCATGGATGTATGACCTATCCGAGGTTATATGTTAGAGCACTGTTATATGACATTAATATGTATGAAAGAGGTCAAGAGAATCCACCAAGGATGTATGACCTATCCGAGGTTGTATGTCAGAGCACTACTCGATGATGTTAACTTGTATATAAGAGGTCGAATTAACTGCCCCTAGGATCAATTTTGCCTTTATTGGGAGGGGGCCAACATCACGTGTATCCTGAATAGAAGAAGAATGGTCCATCTTAAGACCGTTACTGCCTTTTTGAGGTCGATATTAAGACATTGCCCAAGGAGTAGAAGTCTAGTTAAGGACTTATGATTTATTGGAAGTATCCTTGCATTCGCTTGGAGTTTCCTCAAAATAGTTTCCCTAGATATCTTTTTGGATGTTGGAAGTATTGAAGGAATCTTCTTAACTACTATTGTTGTTAAAGTTGCCTCCCAAGTCCAATTTTAATTTATATAAAATTAATGCAACAATAGCTGATGCTAAGACATTGACATGAATAACCTTTTGAGGTTGGAGCAAAAATTACCCCATAGTAGGGAATTATGTTCTCACAGACGACGCCAAACTGTTATTTCCCGGAATATTCGAGGCGGTAATGAAATATAAAGTTTAATGTCTTAGCTTTGTACAAAGATCCAGCACACAAGTAGATAAAAGAGAGAGTGTAGCGTTCATGAGAGACACCAAAGTTTTTACTTGGAAACTCCTAAAAATGGAGAAAAATCATGGTGCCTGACCCAACTTGAATGAATACACTATTATTTGCAATCGATTACAAATGAAGCCCTTCCTTGGGGGGAAGGCCTTAGGTTGATGTAGCAAATGTGCATCATATTACATGGTGGGAATATGAAGAATTAGTATTGAAATGTTCATTTAGTTGACAGAACCATAATCATCGGGCGACGGAGGTCAAAAAGATAATAGTCTGGTGATAATGGTCGGAAGGACCATAATCGACAGGAGATATAGGTCAGAAAGACCGTTATCTGATGATGGAGGTTAGAAGGACCGTAATAGACGACGATGGTCATAAGGATCGTAGTAGGCATGAGACAGGGGTAAGAATGATTGTTGTCTAGCGATGGAGATCAAAAGGACCGTAGTAGGTGACGGAGGTCAGAATGACCAAAGTTGGCAGGAGACAGGGGTTAAGAAGATTATTGTATGATGATGGAGCTCGAAAGGATCATAGTAGGTGATGGAGGTTAGAAGGACCATAGTCGGCATGAGACAATGGTCATAAATGTCATAGTCGTAAGACAGTGGTACGATGGAAGTTCTCGTATTATTCGATGGTCTGGCAGAACTCCAACTTTTGTCGGTGGTCCGATGAAAGTTTAGGCCTTAATCAGTGGTCCGACAGTGGTTTGACAGAACTCCGACCTCAGACAGTGGTCCGGTATAACTCCAGCCTCATGCAGTAGTCCGACAGAACTCTGGTGTTGGGCAGTGGTCCAACGGAAGTCCGGTGAAAGGCGGTCGTTCGATGAAACTCCGACGTCGGGTGGTGGTCTGGCAGAACTCCGACGTCGGTTGGTGGTTAGGCAGAACTCTGGCGTCAGGTGGTGGTCTGACTGAACTCCAACGTCAGGTGGTGGTCCGACGAAAGTCCGGCTTCATACGGTGGTTATAATGGAAGTCCAATATTAGGTGGTGGTCCAGCAGAACTACTGTTTCAGGTGGTGGTCTGGAAGAACTCTGATGTCGTTCAGTGGTCCGGTAGAACTCTGTCGTCGCATGGTGGTTCGGTAGAACTTCGGGTGATGGTCGAGGAGCGAGGATGCAAGAGCGATCTCTTATCTCTCTCTTGATTCCTTTCTTGGGGTCCCCCTTTTATGAGAAAGGGGACTCTATTTATAGATTTTTTAGAGTGACATGACTTGTAAA
Source organism: Dendrobium catenatum (assembly GCF_001605985.2). NCBI lineage: Eukaryota > Viridiplantae > Streptophyta > Magnoliopsida > Asparagales > Orchidaceae > Dendrobium > Dendrobium catenatum. The sequence goes on from NW_021319567.1 coordinate 288,473, forward strand.
TAGATAGAAGATCATGGGTAATTTGGAGTGATTTAGATGGACGTCCGATGTTGATTCCCTTGAGCATAGACCATTTATTGGACATTTGAATGCCTTGGTGATTTCAGAATTTAGTGATCTATGGCTTGTTGGATTCGTCTCGTCGAGAGTCGCTCAATTCGACAATAAGCATGCCACGTTTGGAAACCGTTTGGTAATCCCAATTGTGGTTTGAACCTTCCAACAGCGCTTTGAATCCTTGATTTGAACACATTTGGGCTCGAATTAAGTCGATTTTGGTGTCGTTGGGTTCGTAATTCCGAGACGCTCAGTTTGGCCTTAAGTTTGCTGAAATCAAAGTTCATATGGTACCAATTTTAATTTTAGAAGTTTCCAACTTGATTTTGCCTCGAGATTCATGCCCGATCAAGATGATTTTTTTATGATGGATCGAGATTCATATTATTTCTAGAGTTGTGGATGTTCAAGTTATCAAATAAATACATAGATTCAAGTTCATCTGATTAGCCTTTACGGTATGCAAGTCAAGCTTGATTATCAATATATTCTAGGAAATAGATGCTCGCATTCTCCACATACACTAATTGAGGGAGCTAATCTAATATAATAAAATTTTGTATAATGGAGAGATTATTATGTGCAAAGTCTGAATTGAAGCGTCTGATTTTTGTGAGTGTGCATAGTAAAAGCACAATAATGAACAACAATTACGCTTTTACTACATGCACATAAAAATCGAACAATTTTATGGCTTCAACTCCACATGTAACAATCTCTTATGTAGAATGAATGCCTCAAATTTATTTCAAATCCAATAAAATTTTGGCTGAAAAGTAGACTTTTTTATCGACAATGCGGCCGCCAAATTCATTGGTGGATAATCGGTGGAAAAAGTCACTGGAATTTTCAACACTTGATCCACTAGTAAGCAACGGGAAATTATGGCGCCCGTAGACTCCAATAATGTTTCATATGGTTATCTGGTACTTTTTTAAAAAGTAGTTTTAAGAAACATCTATTTAAAAAGAGGAGTTTTCTAACGGAGAAATATATATAAAAAACTTTATGAAAATAGCAAAAGAATGAAAAAAATGTTGTTATTGAAAACGCGATTTGAAAAACCAAACAATAAAGAAGAAATAAATTTACAGTTTATAAATGAAAAAACACAAAAAAAAAGATCCACTCAAACTAGGCCTAAGTCTTCAAAGTTCTTGTGATTTGTAAAATCAGTAATAAATATTGATGGCCCCTTTTCACGGATAAGTTATTGAAATTTTGTTTATCATAATTTCCTAAGAAAAAATTGCTAGAAACCGGCACATAAAAGAGAAAGACATGTTCTCATGTGATTATCCATCAAAAAAAATAAAATAAAATAAAATAATGCACACGGCTTTTTATGCTTAGGAACAAGAGAAATTATTACATGCGTAGTCCAAACATAATTCTACGTCCGGATGGTGAGTGTATATAGTGGATACATACTGTGTACAAAAATATATAGTATGCTTTTGTAAACAATGTGTACAAATTATGTACACTTACATGTCCAAACGTAACTCTATGTCTGAAATCCGTACGTAATAATTTCTCTAGAAACAGGCCATCCAAGACATCACAACATAATATTGGTATAAAATGAGTCGTCATAATCACATAAATTTCCTGCAGTAAAATATGCAAATAGTTACAACATTTAAATATCATCACAATCTTATATACTTACATATATTCTCAGACTTTACAGAAGAAGAAAAAAAAAAAAATCCTGCTAGCATTCACATTACTGAGTTGGAGTTTGCAATGGAAGCTGCAACCATATGATTCAAGCTTAACCAACAAAATCAATAAAACCACAAAGTAGAAATTACATGTAAAGTCATAATCAGCAAATCAGATGTTTATAAATCTAAAACCTGAAAAGTCTAAATGACACATCATTTCCATCATATGTTCTTCAAAGAGAAAGAGTAGACAGTACTATCTACAGGATAGTAGTTTGAACTGTAAGCAAAACAGCCTATTCTGACCTGTGCAACAACAAATACAAGAAGATCCAAACCTAATCTGAAGCTCAATAAGCAATTAACTCGAGAGAACGAAAAAGGGGCGCGGCGCAGGTGTGACGAAAAAGGGTACAGGTAAATTTCAATAATTATTTTATACAAGGATTTGACTGATTGACACTTAAGGAAAATGCGGAAGATATGTAAATTGATGCTGCGGGGGTCGAAAGATTATTACGTGCAGCGTTCAGATTCATCCGGAGGAGAATCCGGAAGCGCCACGTCACCCGGGGACCGGTGCATCTGGGTGACGTGGAGCTTTTGGATTCGCCTCCGGACGGTTCGGACGCCGCACGTAATAATCTCTCGCGGGGGTCAAATATCAAATCCCGGCATGGCAAACTGCATGGCAAAAGCTTCTACTTGGTTGCGCAACTCCATGACATCCCTGTTGTTCTGCAGACCCTTCAAAAACTCATTTTGCAATTTACCGAGTTCCCTTTGTAGATTGCTTGCGATATAAGCAGCCCTAACAAGAAAATCAGAAATAAGCTCAAAGTCTTCCTCCAAGCAACCTCTTGTTGTCATTGCAGGAGAACCTGAAGTTAGAGGCATCAGAAAGTCAGATTTGGAAAAAAATATTTGGATTACTACACAAATCAAGAAAGAACATTGCAGAAAGTAATACCTATCCTGACTCCTGCAGAACAGATGGCACCATTATCGCCAAAAATTGGAGTTTTGTTCAGGCTGATATGGCAAGCCTCACATACTTTTTCGAAAGTTTTGCCTGCACAATATCAAACTTTGAGTCGAGAAATGCCGCAGGTTTTAATAACACTGCTTCAAGTAGCTTAAGAATTCATTCAGTTATGATCAAAGCAAAAAAAAAAAAGCAGAAAAAACTAATAAATAAGCATACAGAGGAGATAGGGGGACTAACGAATTAAAGCAAGCTTTGAGTTTTTTTTTTTTGTAGAGAATCAAAATTCATTAAAAAGGAAAAGCTTAAAATGCATATAGCTTAGGATTTTCTTGCATTTTTAGGAGTTTAATACCGCTTACTAAAGCTTAGAAGAACAATTTTCTTCGAGGTTTTATAGATATTCTCATTAGTTATTACAAAATCTTCCTGGTTATTATCAGTAAACCAATACTGAGAATACACAGAACATAAAACACCCAATTCATTCTAGTAATTCAAGCGATCATTTCTTCAATCTGTTTAAAATAAAGCATTTGAGATAGTTAGGTATCATAATTTTTTTGTTTCTAGGAAAAATGGACCATAATTTCAAAGATGCGAAGATAATATGAACAGCATGTACAACAATAATTTTTCCAACCGTGATTTACCCATTAAAGCACAGATATCATTTGACAACTTTGTACTTCACTTGCAGCCATGAACATAACGATTCAAAACCCAAAATAATATAGGATGGATAGTGAAGAATTATCCGCTTATTTTACATCCATAACTATTTTTATGCTCCTTTCATCCTAATATTTCTAAAAAAATACCATCCCTCAATTATAGATTGATGTGTAGCGTGAAAGGGGAAGCATGTTTCCTTTATAGAAACACTTTTTGATTTACTGGAATGTAGAAATGAGGCAACTTTTCACCTATAAAAATCCATTCTTGGGTTCGGGTGCTTTGCAACCAAAATTGTGTTTTCCAGTACAACGCCCCGGCTCTGCGTACTTAAGTGCCCCGGCACTATGTTCCTGAACGCCCCGATGCTGAACGACAGAGCAGAGCACCGCAGCGGTCGAGATATGACAACGCAGTTGGTGAAGTTAGAGCATGAGCCGCAACGCTGAATGTTTGAGCGCTACAACATTGAAAAATAGAGAGTGGTAGAGCTACAAGACGGACTGAACATTTATTTTTCTCATTTTTCTCAAGGGTTGCATCCCTTGGATGTTATAAATGTGAGAAGAGAAGCAAGAACAGAGTGGGAGTGGGAGAGAAGAGATATATGTACTTATATATGTTCTCATTTTTCTCAAGGGTTGCGTCCCTTGGATGTTATAAATGTGAGAAGAGAAGCAAGAACAGAGTGGGAGTGGGAGAGAAGAGATATATGTACTTATTTCCCCCAATTTTCATAGCGGATTTTTTGTTATTGTGTGGTTCCATGGTTTTTTTCCTAGTTTGAGTTTTTTCACATTAAATCCTGATATCTTTTACTTTTCCGCAGCTTTTATTTTCTTGCTTGTTTTGTTATTGTTGTGTTTACTCAATCTCCATCATCCCCAACACATTCAACAGTATGTATTGTTTGCAGAATGCAAACAATCTTTTGCTTATCAGAGATACAAGCCCTCCGTAAAAAAAATTTCCAACAATTGAGCCACAACGATTTATATCCATATACCTATTAATTCTATTCCCGTTAAACTGAGTCAACGGCCCCATAGGTGAACGTCATTATCTAAAAAATCATGGATGCACCTTTTCTATCATTTTACACTTTTGGGCGTAGTTTTATACCAAATGGTGCAATACAGAAAGATGCCATGGTGGGTAAGCAAAATAAAAAAAAATGTTTTTGAGTTTAGAAACAACAGACATCTGCAAGGCTGACAAAACTATAATGTGGGCACAGGTTTCCACCCTGACACCTTGCAACCCACGCAGCCAACCAAGCTCTTCAAAAAATAAGAATTGCAATCAGAGCTCGTTTGCTTGGTTTAATTTCAAATTTTAAGAGCAGAAAGTTCTTGTTGCCACAACAGGTTTGTCTTGCTCAGTAAAAACAAACTTGAGCTGCTTTGAAGTTTCATCAAACATGGTCAAAGATTGTCGAGGCTGGGTGGCATTTCACCAAAACCTTGTTCAGCTCTCGATGAGGCTCCATTAGATCCTCTAAGCCTAACTGAAGGTTAACTTGGCATCATCAGAGCTCATTGATGGCCAATTAATGTCTGCCAATGTTTTGCCAGTATAAGAAGCATAAGCATTAGTAACGTAAGGAGGCTGGGTGGTAATTTTATACAGGTCAAAATTCATGCTATTTGTAATTTCATCTTGACAAGTAAACAACTAAGCAATGAATTAGGATTTCAATCAAACATCTTTTCAATTATTCTATAATAGCAAATGAAACGCCTATATAATCTCTTAGAAGCACTTCCAACCATTTTAAAAGTAATTGATTTGACAATTAGAGATAGTACACATCCATATATCCAAACCTCATCTCCCTAAGAAAAAAAGCGATAAAATGCCTCATTTTCTTCATTGTGAGTTCTATTGCAGCAGGAAAGTATATCAAATATCTCTACAAATGTACATATAAAAATACAGTTCATGCTGAGGTCATTCTCCAATACCCAATTACTAGCATTTTAGTCTTACATGTCCTATAAAGGTTATCGTGTTTTTCATAAAATAGAACAATATAGTACATGACATGCATTTCCTACATTTATGGTGACAGTTTAAACATAACTGCTAAAAATACAATCAGCACCTTTAAAAGTAACATTGAAATAGAGTTAAAAGACTGAATTAGAAAAAAAAGGTGAAAATAAAGGAAAACAAGGTGATCACAACTTCTTTTCTTTTGCAAGAGTTTGAACCATGGATCTCTACTTTAGAGATCAAAATCAATATAAACTCATAATTGGGAGTGCTTTAACCAACTTGGTAAGCATGGACAGAAAATAAAAAATAAAGTATTCTACGAAGCTAATAAGAGTGCTTTAGGCATCCAAGCTGGTAATATAGACCTTCAAGATCGAGAGTATGGACATCAGCAAGCCTATGTGAAATGATTGAATTCCTTCCAAAGGTTTTGAGACTGATTGATTTGTTGTCCCATTGAAATACTACTCTTATACAAAATAAAAATCAAAGCAAGCGTCTACACACTAGGCAGATTATGACTTACAGTAGAAATGAAAACTTATAGAGTAACAATATAGCTAATGTTGTTTTCAACAACTACGAAGCAAGTGAATAAGAATTCAAATTAAAAACCTGCAGTTTGGGAAAAAGCCATATTCTAGGACGTAGACTTCAGTTTTGGTGTTCCATTAAAATGTACTGAATGGTAGCAATGGCCTATACCTTTTGCTTTCCTAATCAGAAGATAGGTAGAATGAGAGAAAACATAGAGTGACTGGTTGCAGAGCCATGCAAGTTTATGGCAGACACTTCACAGAACTTCAGGACAATATCTCCCCGTACTGGTTTCCCAAAAATCAATCTACATGTCATAACCCCCACTTCTCTCCCTCCCAGTGAAACCTAATTTTTGTATTCCCTCTTGCATGAGGCTTATCCATGCGATTGGGTCCCTTAAATACATCAAATGCTTCTCAAAATTCCATCATATATATCTTTAATAACATCAACCTTTGACACAACCTTTTCCATAATACATATCAAACTAATTCTCTTTAATCAAATGCTTCGAACATCAATAAAAATCACAAGAAAAAAGTTTTTTTTACTCTACATCTTTTTCATTAATTATCTTAGCACAAAAACCGCCTCCGTAGTAGATATACCCGATATAAAATAAATTTAATTTTCCAAAGTCGCTGTCAGATTCCTAAACCAAAGTTACATTCATTACTCTCCAAAATATCATTGTATGACTTCTAAGTTTGGTTCACCAATATTTACTAGAATCCTTACCAATTAGGAATCATAAAAATGATTCCAAAGTAATTGGGTCAAAGCTAATCATGATCATGATGAGAGGAAAAAAGTGCATCAATAAGGAGGAATATAGGCTCAGTTGTTGTCTACATAAAATAGAGAGAAATTTTTTTCAAAAAGTTAAATCGAACAATGTATAAGGAATGAAAAGGGGAGGTGGCAAACCAACGTCATGACTAGAAGTTGGGCAGAATAACTAGATAAACTAAAGCCAACAGCAACATGATACACTTCAAAGGAATTACGGTTGAAGAAAAATTCAAAAGCTAAGATAAATAGCCAATAATAATGACGCTGATGATGCAGATGTGTTATCTATTATTTCAAATTCTTAACATGAACTTTAATCTTTGTATTTCTTAATTAAAAAAAACTACATAATTTCTTCACATGGTTTTTAGAATTGGTATTCAACAACACTCTACAAATTTAAGACTTGATCATAAATTGCAGCTAAGTTTCCGAAAAAGAAAAAGGTCACCCCTCATAGTTCCAAGCCGCCAAACAAACTGATTAGAGATTTAGAGCAATTAAATTGAGATCTGATTTCTCCTTGTACTTAACAATTCCAATTCGAATAAGATAAGCGCATAATATGCTAGCTTTCTGAAAAAAAATTGATGCCTTAACTCAAATTCTTTTGCTTTAGTTTTGCCAAAAATAATCCCAGTAATACCTTGAAATCAACATAATTTCAAGTAACTAATTATGCTGGTTAGATCATACCCTGGCCAAAAATCTCAAGCTTGGTTTTGACAATACTAGATCAGGCAAGCAACAACCACTCCAGTCTGAATGTTTTTATCACGCCAAGTATATGCAAATTAATTCACACGCATTGAAAATGCAAAATTACTTAGGAAAGGTTTGCATCAAACCAACTTTTCCCGATAAACCTACTAAACTTAATATTTTCCTTTAATCTTTTCTATTTTCAACTATATTAGGATTAATTAAGAAATATATAATGAAAATGTAAACAGGCTGGATGCAATTAGGAAGAATTAAGAAAACAATCAAAACATGCCATAATGTACAAGTACTGAAAGAAACACTAAGGCTAGGAGCTAGAATTAATGAAAAAGCCTACTAAGCATAAGCATTAAAATAAATAAAATATTGCTCGAAATTCAGAAAGTTATAACTGAAAGCTATATTGGACCTTTGATGCAGGCAAAATAGGAATTGCAGGAAAAGAAAGATGCAGCAAGTTGAGGACGGCATTGAGGATGGGGATAATATTGTTGCTGCTGGTGATGATTAACAATACTTTTTAGAAATTGATAGATCTCTAATCCAACTGATTAGATTCAATGGAACATATGTTAATTAATATATACACTACTAATTAATCATACAAAGTTATGCTTACCACTCACATAGTGAGGTATATGGATAAAATATAATAGATAAATGACAAACAAAAGGCACCATGTTGGCTAGACTACTAAGAAAGATAGCTTATACCTCTAATGCACACGATAGCATCAGGCCATTTTCCGAGAACCATTTTATGACGCAATTCAGGGAGATTTAGAAACTTGATCTTCCATATCAAGAGAGGGAGTTCATAAATCTTCATAAAAAAAATAATTTGGGTAGGAATATCCCAAAAAATTAACAGATACAAATTTACATAAAAGAACATGACAACTGTCCGAAACCTGTACACTATATATTTGGGAGAGCGAAGCCAGAAAAGGGTATAGGCAAGCCTTAAACATATGTAAAAAAGTTTAGCATTTGGAAAATGAATCCACAACACATCTGTGTAAATACTCTGTATAATTATATCATTCTTCTTAATTCTATGTAAAAAAAAAAAAAAAAAAAAAACAATCAAATTTCATGTATCAAGAAGTCTGGGAAGATAGTTTCACACAAAAACTGATATCAAAATAACAGCTAAAATCATTTAAAGAAAGATAAGAATTTGAAGAAATTTAGATGATAACTACCTGCCAACCCAAAGGTTCTTAGATCCCAAAGTAACATATGGTTATCAGTGCCCCCAGTGACCAATCTGCATTTTCGTCTCAGCAAAGCAGCTGCTAATGCCTGTATATTTTTCTTGACTTGCTGGATATATGCTTTATATTCAGGAGTAGCCACCTGCTTCAGAGCGATAGCCAAAGCAGCAATATGGTTATTATGAGGCCCTCCTTGCATTGATGGGAAAACAGCAAAGTTTATTTTATCCTCAAAATCATATTGATCCACTTCATCTGCTTGGCATGGAGGTAATCCACGTTTCCTAGGCTTTTTCCCTTTCCTAATAAATATCATACCTCCTCTTGGTCCACGGAGGCTTTTGTGTGTCGTTGAAGTAACAATATCACAATAATCAAATGGACTTAGACATTCCTACAAAACAACAAAAGTATTATATGCATCATCATGTCAGTTTCTACAATCATTTTGAAAGCGATAACTATAAACAATGTGAAAGAACCAAATTAATTTATACTAAACCTTATCATTGCAATCTCCAATATGTAACAAAATAAAAACATTTCATAAGTTGGGCACAAGAAAACATCTCTAGTTGATATAAAAGATAATTCATCAAGTTCGACAATAAAACACCAAAAAGATAATAATTCAAGGACATCGCATAAAATCAACACAACTAAAGGAGGCAAAAATATGCAGACAAAAGTTAAATTGTAAGAAAATTTTATGAACAAAGGCACATAGGTTGATAGTTGTCAACAACTTTATAAATAGTATTGCACTATACACCGTTCAAGCCTATAACTTCCTTCTTAAGACAAATAACACATTTTTATAAGCATCATAGTTTCCCTTCAAAAAAATTAGCTTACAGATATGCCAATGGAATTAATATAAACTTTAATAAGAGAAATGGAATCAATCCACAGGACTGATTGCTCCTGGTTCCAAAAGAAAACAAATGAAAGATTTAAAACTACTTCCTAAAGAAACAAGAGTGAAGGCTACCAATTTGTTGCTACAAAAAACGTGATTAGCAGTCACATGACTCCTATCCTTCTATAAAGCTAAGTAATAAAGCATTGTAAACTCCATCTGCCAAATTAAAAGTAAGATTAATGGGCCTAGCTAATCCAATTAGCATGTAAGAAAGTGTTTCCCTTGGCACTTGTATTACATGTATTTCAAATAAACATTTAAAACCATCAAATAAAACTCCAAAGAATATGCTAAACTCTTTTTTTTAACTGAATTATCTAAAAAAAGCCATAGGAAATCGGTTCTATTTGTGACTGCGCTACATTCTAATAACTAATAAATTACATATGGGTCGTAATTGGATTTTAAATTTTAATAATAATGTTTAACAGATAAGAGTGACAAAAAATACAGCCATTGACTCAAAAATGGATTGTTACAGCACCATGTAAAGTTCTGCCGCCTAACCTAATCACATATCAGCATTTAATTACATGTAATTATCTTCTCAAGAGATAGCATATCTAGGTCTAGTCTTTTAAATTCTTTCAAATAAGCCATATTCTAACCAACAAAACATGCAATTTCTTTTTGTGAACAATCCAATGACAATCATTGACATCAAAAATAATTTCAAGAACTGGTCATCAAGATTATTCTCTATATAAGCCAGATTCTCTCTTTGCTTTTGCAATGATATTAGCTTACGGGTATTGTGAAACCTCCCAAAAGGAAAACTGGAGGCATTTGTAGGGAAGAAATGTTTTTATTTTAATTCATGCTTCACATGCAAAGGTTATTAATACTTGACATAACTTAGAAATTCAGATGATAACCAACTATGAATATATGGGAAAACATAAATTTAGGAAGTGAAAAACCAAATGGGGCCAAAGTTGAGCCTCATGCATCAATGGTCAACCCATATTCAACTTAGAAGCTTAAGCTTATAGGCTAGTCCAAACCGTTTGGCATTTCTATATCAACATATTTTTTTAATTATTCTATATAGAACTAAACAAATGCTCTCATGTGCCTTAATAATCTCCCACACACATAAGAGCTGTCAAATTGACCATCCATTCTACTCAAACGAAATCTTCTTGAATAGCATCACCAAAATCACACTCAACTATGTCGAGGCATTATGCAAGTCACCTTCTTTTGAAGGTTATTCACCATGGTGGAAAAGTTACCCATGGGAACCACAATTTGCATGAAACACCTAATCTAAGCCAAACCATCAACTCCAATACCACTTGATAGAGAATGACAAACAAAAAGAGGGCCAAGCTTAGGTCTAATATGCAAATGATTAAACTTATATTCAACATAGAATCTTAAGTCTCTAGTTGAGTGCTAACTAGTTAGCATTTCAATGCCAACCTATATTAAAACTATCTAACGTCGAACTAAATCTCACATAATTTAACAATAAATTCAACTACAAATAGTTGATGCTCAACTATGACTTGTTACAGTTTTAAGCTTTGTAAATACAGTTGAATAACTAAATCTAAGCCACTCATTGTTCAGCATAGAAGTTCTTTATAGACTCTTTCCATTTGAAGAAAAAAAAAAACACTGCAGAGTTGGATCGGTTATAAAATAATTTCCTAAAGACCCCCCCCAAAAAAAAGAAACTGTGTAGCAAGCAGATCATAACATCATGGCAGCAAATATTTGAATACAAGGAAGTTGACAACTCCATCCAGCTAGAACAGATAAAAAATTAACATATTATTTCAGGAGAAGAAACCAAACCTTGGCTGCCACAAGACCACTAATTTGGGCCATGTCACACATCAGTACAGCGCCACATTTATCAGCAATCTGCCTAAACTTGGCATAGTCCCACTCCCTTGGGTATGAGCTACCCCCACAAATCAGTATCTTTGGATGAAAATCCATTGCCCTCTCCTCAACCTTATCATAATCAATATACCCTGTTTGTGGATTAACCTTATAAGACAGGCTTTCGAAGAATATTGAAGCCCCTGATATCCTCTTACCACCTGGTGTCAAATATCCATGGCTCACATGCCCGCCTGACAGAGAATCCAACCCCATGATCCTATCCTTCGGCTGCAAAAGCCCTGTATAAACAGCAAAATTCGCAGATGTACAAGAATAAGGCTGAACATTAACGCTCCAACAATCGGGATCAAGACCAAACGCAACCAGTGCTCGTTCACAGCAAAGACGCTCAATCTGATCAATGTATTGATTGCCACCGTAGTACCTAGCCCCAGGCATACCCTCCGAGTACTTGTTCGTCAGATGGCTCCCTAGGGCATCAAGGACGGCCTGGCAAACAAAATTCTCCGAGGCAATGAGCTCGATCCCCTTGATCTGTCTCTGTCTCTCCTTCTCCATAATCTCATGCACATCTGGATCGGCCACTGACAAGGTCTGGTTCCCCCAAGAACGGACCACAGCCCTACGCGTATCGAGATCCGGCTCCACCAAAGCTCTCTTTGAAGGATGCAAAGAGGAAGAAGACGAGCATGAAGACAAGGATTCACCTCTTCGTTGCCGCTTAAGGCTCATCGGATATCCAAGGATACTGAATTCCTCCTCCCTCTGCCCGTCCACGGAATCTTCGCCGTCCTCGATCCCGACGGAGCCGCTCCACCGATTCTCCGATTGCTGGTCAAGCAGCTGCAGCGGGATCGGTCGCAGGCTCGCGTCAGTTTGAAGAGAGGAGACGTCGTCGGCAATCGGGGAGCGGTGCGCATGGAACCCAAGGGAGACGTCGTCGGCAATCGGTGAGCGGTGCGCATGGAACCCAAGCGAGAGGTTAGATTGAGATTGGGAGAGATCCATACCACGAGAAGTTGGAAAGAATAAACTCAGCCCTAAAGCTACAAGCTAGGAGCAGCAGCGACAGCGACAAAAACAGCGGAAGCAACGGAAGCAGCGGAATCGGAGGAATGTAGTGGGGAGGAAGAGCGTGTGGCGAGACGCCTCCATGAACGGTTAGGGTAGCAGATAGAATGTCTACGAGAATTCCACTGCTCGTCGCCGAGAAGGCAAGCCTTTATTAATGACAGCGAGGATGCACCTAGACGGAATTCGGGGACCGGGTGCGAAGGCCTAGACCGGATTCATTTTACGCATAGACAGGTACGATTCCGACTGGTAACGGGTTAGTCCGAACAAGGCATCATAGACCGTCCGAGTTCATCCTTCGTCGGACTGCTTGCATGCGTGCGTGTGGACAGTCAATGTGAAAATAATGCAAAGCTATTTTCTCATTTTTGTATTGTTTTCTTTGTAGCTGCACCTCAGAATTTCGTGATTATAAGCTTGTCTAATTGTTTATTTAGATAACTGAAGATTAATTTGGCTTTGTTTTTTGGGATATTTAGGTTAATTAAGATAAATTCATACACACAATACATACACAAGACTCGAACCCAAAACTTCTTTGTTGGTATCCTAAGCTCTCAACCAATAGACAAAGATGAGTTGTGTGTGGAGTTTTCCTTTTGATGAGCTCTCTCTATGTTAGGGTTAACAAATATAACTTAGTTTAGCATTGGTGTCTATCTAATTTTTGGTTCTATGCACTGCTCAACTCTTCTCTCGACAGTCATATCATTTATATTTGCCTTCTAACTTCGGTTGGATGATATCTATCTTTCCTCATGGAAATCTCTTTATTTGATATATTATCAAAAATCATATTGATCGGGCACGAATCTCGAAGCAAAATCAAGTTGGAAATTTCAAAAATTAAATTGGAGACCATATGAACTCCAATTTTAGCAAACTTATAGTCGAATTGAACGTCTCGAAAATAGGAACCCAACGACACCAAATTCGACTCAATCCGAGCCCAAATAGGTCCATATCAAAGACCCAAAGCGTATTTGGATGGTTCAAATCATAATTTGGATTACCAAACGGTTTCCGAACATGACATGCTTATAGTCGAATGGAGAGGCTTGACGACACGAATCCAACGAGCCCAAGATCATCAAATTCTGATATCATTAAGACATTCAAATGTCCAATAAATGGTCTATGATCAAGGGAATCAATACTTCTAATTTACCCTTGATCATCCTCTTATTTATTGGTCATGTCACACAAAAAACTATAAATAGACCCCTCATTTCTCATGAAAAAGGGGAGGAGGAGGGGAAGCAAGAAGGGAAAGGAAAGAAAAGATGAGAGAAAGATAAATAAGATATTTCCCTTGCCACCAAGTTCCTCCTTGACCACCTCCCGATCATCAACGGACTTTCATCAAACTTTTACCCAACGGCAAACTTCCGCCCGTCGCCAGATTTCTACCCGGTTCCGAACTTTCGCCGGTCGTCGGACTTCTGTTCGTCGTTAAACTTTTATCGGACTACTACATGACGACGGACTTCTGCCCGTCCCCGTATTTCTACTCAACGCCGGACTTCCGCCCTTCGTTGGACTTCTGCCCGTCGTTGGACTTCTTTATGTCGCCAAACTTTTATCAGACTTCTACTTGAAGCTGAACTTCCGACCGTCACAAGATTTTTACCTAGCGCCGAACTTTCATCCGTAGTCGGACTTCTGCCCATTGCCATACTTTCGTCAGACTTCTACCCAACTCCAAACTTCCATTCGTCACCGAATTTCTATTCGACACCGGACTTACGCACGTCGTCGGACTTCTCCCCATCGCTGGACTTTCGTCAGACTTTTACCCAATGCTGGACTTCCATCGGATTTCTATCTAACGCCAGACTTCCGTCCATCATTGAACTTCTGCTAGATGCTGGAGTTCCGCCCACCACCGAACTTCCGACCTCCGTTGCTAGCTAACTACGATCCTTCCGACCTCCGTCGCTAAGCGACTACGATCCTTCTGACCTCCTTCACCATACATAAATCTTTTTGACTATTGTCGCTTGCAGACTACTGTTTTTCAACCTACGTTGCCCGTCGATTATGGTTCTACCGACCAAACAAATATATTAATAGTGATTCTTTCAAGTCTCATCATGTAATAAACTTTATATGATGCATATTTACCACATCAAGCCAAGGCCTTCCCCCAATAAAGGGTCTCATTTGTAATTGAATGCAAATAATAGTTGATTCATTCAAACTGTTGTGGTTTTTCTCATTTTAAGGATTTTCCATGGAAAAAATCTTTGGTGTCTCTCATAAATGTTGCACCCTCTCCTTTATCTATATGCATGTTGGATCTACATACAAAAAAAGCTAAGATGTTAAACTTTATACTTCTCTACCGCCGTGAATATTCCATGACACAACATTATTTATTTCTAAATATTTTGATTGTGCATTGAAACTCTTTCTTTTAAACTCCCTTCTATCTAACCCTAAAAACTCAACATTTCTCTCTGTGTTAGCCAAACCTAACCAACATATTAGTGGTTAGATACTTTGGACCATGTACTTCTTTCCACTCTATTCAAGGAACCTTACTCTTCTTGTTTCACAAGACACTTGTTTGAACTAAAAAGAGGTGCTTATAAGTCAATTCCTCTTTTTCAGCAATTTCTTGGCTACTTTGTTCAAAAAAATAGTATGAAGTCATATTCTTTGTTAAATTAAAAATGAATATAAAAATTATGATATTATTTTATTGGCTATTCTTTTTACGAGCAAATTTATAATTAAATTTTAACTATTGCTATTAAATAAGTGTGAAAAATCAAAATTAATTTGGATCTCCTAATACTAAATAAAAGTAATTTTCCCCTATTTTAAGTTTGCTTGCAAAGAAGACTTTAAGATGTCCTAGATGTCTGATTTTTTATTTATCCTAGGAAATTGCCCCGCCCTTTTCTTATTATTGATCAAATTTTATGACCTCTCCCTCTCATAATAGAACTTTTATGAGATTTCAAAAATTGAGAGGAAAATTGATGTCCCTTTTAGTATTGGATTATCTCACTACTAATAGAACCCAAGCTAATTATCTCTACTCATCTATTATATAGCTTAATAATAGGAACCTTTATGGTGCTATTGGAAGCTTGAGCAAAAGAGTATGCCCAAGTCCAACCCCCATTAGAATGTCTCATTTTTGTTAGGCTTCTATAAATAGTTATAAATGATCACCACTCCATTGTTGTTATCATTACTATAGGAGATGATAAATAGCAAGGTGATACACATTGAATCTATATTGCTATGAGCATTGCAAACTATCAAATATAAACCCATAAAAATCTCCCATGCTCGATGAATGTCATATTGAGAAGGGAAGGTTGTAAGTGCTATCATTGGGTTTGAGCACATACAATCACCTCAATGTGTAGGTCCTCACTCTCAACATCTATTATAATAAGAGGATCTCATTTTCTCTCTTTCTTCTCTAGATAGGTTGAAGGCTATGTTAACATTGACACCTATTTCTTCTTCATCATCTACCCTTGGAGAGAAGTCATTTTCCTTTTCTTGATTTTCGCTATGGGGTCCAACTAGTGGCCTGGTGCTCAATGATAGGAGACGAACATTTTCTTTGATCCATGCAAGAAAACCTTTTAGAATATATGGTCGACCAAATCTCCAAACTCCACCTCAGTCAAATTCCATGGCTTCACACAAATCAACCGCCCTGCTTGATATGAGGTATTGCTCCCTCTACTGCAATACTGTCTCACATCAAATAAATAATTAAAAACAATTTTATAAAATCAATAAATATTCGTTAAATCAACTCAAAATTTGACACAATTAAACTGATTTAAGCTTGGTTGGAAAGAAAATCAAAATCTTTAATTCAGAGTTTAAATTGACAAGCTCAAACTCAACTCAATGCCACCTCCAACAATAATAACATCAAGCCTTTATCCCACTATGTGAAATCAACTACATGAATTCTTTTTTTTTTTTAATTGTATGTTAAGAGTCAAATTCTCATTTAAATCTAATAAATATAGGCCATTTCTAATATTTTCTAACTAAATCTTTTTAAGTTTATCTCTCTTTCTTGACATAAATCAAATCTAATACATCTATTCTTCTAACCGAGTTATCACAAAGCCGCCGTTTTAAGTGACCGAACCATCTAAGACAACTCTCTCTCTAATCTTATCTTCCACTAGAGCTACTCCAACCATTTTTCATATCTTGTTTCTAAGAGTAAAGCAACACATCCACCTAAGCATCGTCATCTATGCAACTCTTAACTTAATACTATGCTTCTCTTTTAATGGCCAACATTCTGCAGTATAAAACATTACAAGTCTCACCATACTCTTATATAATTTTCCTTTAAATTTGAGGGAGGCTTTTCTATTATACAATAAACCCGATGCATTCCTCTACTTCAACCATCCAACTTAAATTCTACGAATACCATCCCCATCTATTGCACCATCACTCTTAATAATAGACCCAAGATATATAAAACGTTTACTCTTATTAATGACTTGATCGCCCAAAGTCATAATCTCAAAATAAATCTATTACTATTAAAATTACACTCCATATATTCGGCTTTAAATTTGCTCAAATGAAAACTTTTAGACTCTAAGGTTGACCTCTATAATTCAAGTTTATCTTCAACTCTCTTTCTCGGGTCTTATTGATAAGAAGAAATCATCAGCAAAAAGAATATACCAAGGTACAACCTCTTGCAAATGTCTAATCAGAGCATCCATCACTAAAGCAAAAAAGATAAGGGCTTCAGATTAATCCTTGATGTAATCCAACTAAAATAGGAAAATACTTGGTCAATATCACCTCCAGTTACAAGAAATATTGTTTAATCCCTTTTGTTTCCATGTACACAGAGATGAGAAATAAAATAGAAAGAGTAATTAGAAGGCAAAGGCTACTAAGTTCTGAGATAAAGCATGACATGTGTGAGAAAGCATCACAAAATATTGGAATGTTCAATAAAATTACGAGAAAGTATATCCTTCATAGCACTACAAGTAAAAATAGGAATTATTCCAACATATAACTACTAAGGCTTATTTCCAAGAGTAAATTAATCTACAGAGAACACCTTATGGAATGAATCCCAAGTAAAGCTAACACTGCAAGAGAACCGGAATTTATATATATATTTTTTCTAAACAAAGAATAGCTAACTATAGACATGAAGGCAGTTCCTTCAGCTAATTATAAAAGCTGTACTGCTGCTATGGCTGGGACCTTCTCTCTTAGCTTCTGTGTCAAAGCCACTCGAACGGTCATGACTCCGGCAGCTGGGCCAGATAGCCTAATTTTAACGATAGGTTCCTCAATGCTGACAAACTCAAGCTCTCCACCACCAGTTCCAACAAGATATGGCCTTATCTCATCAAGCACCTGAAATTGTTGAAGCACACAAAAATATATAAGACACGGTTCTAATGCCATTATCTGCTTTCTTCTAAGGACTAGAGATTGAACAGGACAAGCTGAAATCACATTCATGAATATGATAGGAAATACCTGAGTTCGCAAGTCATCCTATCGGAAATACTTGAGTTCGCAAGCAATTCTAACAATAAATTGGTAAAAACAGCAAGAAGAACACAAGAATAACGAAGAAAACAACCCAAAAACAGAAGATTTTATTAGATAACTCAAAACAGAGCAACATAAGCAAACATACAATTGATCATCTATTTGAGAGGAGGATCGTTCTCTCCAAATCTCTAGACACCAAATCTAGAGCCCAAGACGCCCAAGAGACTCCAAGAGAAAACAATATTCAAGTATGCCCTATCCCTTCCCTTTCATGCCTACTTATAGCCTTAGCCGCCCACCCCCTTACCAAAAATAGATTAAATAAAATAGATTAATCCCCTTGCTAAAAATAGATTAATTAAAATAGTGGACACCACTATTAATGGGCAACAATCAAATAGGGCGTGGGCCCCTATTACTTGGGCGGCAACATGGGAGGGTGTTTGACACACCTCCTGTAGACTAAAGCCGGCCCATGTGGGGCCGGCTGGGTCGGTTCAGGAACCGACCTAACATAATAGTGATTAGAATGGAAATGGTGGGTGGGTGTATAAACAAAAAGACCAAACAAAGATTCCATGTGCATTAAAATTTTAGCAAGGAAAAAAACAATTAATGTGATTTTAAGTTACGAGATGTTTCCATTACTAATTTCCATTAATTAATAGTGCTGAAATCCTTCAAGGGAAATTAAGGAGATCTTTTGAAAGCTCTTTATTTCTGGAACAAAAATAAGTGTAAGGAGTTGAATTCACTGAAAATTGAGCTGAAGGAAGAAATTTTACAGCTGCAGCTTGAGGAAGCTTCTATTGGTCTTACGTCTGATAAATTGAATCTATTGAGAACAAAAGTTCATGATTTAAATGTGACTTTGGGAAGGCTATCCACATGGTGGAATCAACGTGCTAAGAGTAGATGGCAGCAAGAGGGTGACATAAATTCAAGGTATTTCCATCAGTATGCTTCAGCCAAGAGGAATGGTAACTTGATTTGGCAAATCCGAAATGAAAATAACTTGATTGTTGATGATTTTGATCAAATTGAAGTAGTATTTTTAAATTCTTTAAGAAGAAATGGACAGCTAGGGAATTTAAACTCTCTGGGTGGCCTTCAGTTCCTGAAAACTTGAGAATTTCCTGGGAAGATGCAAAGAGATCTTGGATGCCGAATTCACTAAGGAAGATATGGTGAAAGCTGTTTTCAGTCAAGGTAACAACAAATCCCCTGGTTTTGATGGTATTACTACCTCTTTTTTCAAATTTTATTGGAAAATCGTGGAAGAGGACGCATGAAAGGCTATTGATAATTTTTTCAAAACCGGATGCATGTATAATGATTGGAAGGATACTCTTGTTGTTTTAATTCCTAAAATTAATAAGCCTATTGTCCCTTCAAACTTTAGGCCTATTAGTTTGTGTCAGACTACTTATAAGATAGTGGCTACTATGATTCTTAATAGAATGAAGGGTTTTATTTCCAAGTGTATCACTGAAGAACAAGCTGCATTTATTAATGGTCGTTCTTTGTCTGACCATTGTCTTCTTGCTCATGAGGTTTTTCATAAGCTTAGAATCTCAAAAAGTAAAAAGGGGTTAATGGTGGTTAAGCTTGATATGGAGCAAGCTTATGATAGCATGTGTTGGGATTCTCTTGCCCAAGTTTTAAAAATATTTGGTATGCCTATGAATTTTTCTAGGCTTATCATGGAATGTATAAGAAGTGCTAGATTTTCTTTCATCATAAATGGTAGAGCTTCCAAATGGATTACTGCTGAGAACGGTTTTAGGCAAGGTTGCCCATTATCACCATATCTTTATATCCTTTGCTCTCAATTGTTCTCTTTAGCCATGTCTCAGGATGGGTATGATCTGGGAATTCAAATTGCACAGCGTGCACCTAAGGTGAACCATTTGCTGTTTGCTGACGATGTGCTGATTTTTTCACAAGCAACTACCCAGCTGGCTATAAAACTGAGGAATATTGTGATGGATTTTTGTTCCTGGACAGGTTTGAATGTCAATAAGTCTAAATGTCAGATTTTATTCAGCAAATGTATGAATAGAACTGCTGCCTCCCGAATTAAGAGTGTGCTGGGGTTTAAAGCTGTTAAAGAGATTCATTATTTAGGCATCAAGATGACGATGAGGAAAACTCTGTTTTCTGATTTCCAGTTTCTGTTGGATAAAATGATGCATAAGCTGAATTCTTGGGGAAGTAAAAATCTATCCTTGGCGGGTAAGATCACTCTTGCTAAGACTTCTCTTCTTACTCTTTCTAATTTTGCATCTACTCATACTTTGGTCCCTATGAAAGTATTACAAGAGATAGATAAATGTTGTAGAAATTTTATATGGCATAAGGGGAATGGTAAGAAAGGTATGCATTACATTGGTTGGAATACTCTTTGTAAACCATATGATAAAGGTGGTTTGAATTTCCCTTCGGCGGTAACTAGAGCAAGACCTTTGAAAGCACGTTTGTCTTGGAGACTTCTACAAAATCAGAATTCACTATTGTTTCAAGTTATTTCAGCTAAATATGGAGATAACTTGTGGGAAGCTAAAAGTAGGAATGGTAGTTCAATTGCTTGGAAGATTTTGATTGAGGTGGAGAGTTGCTAATGGTAGGAATATAGATATTCTTAATGATACTTGGTTGCTTGACAAATGTTTGAATGAATGGCCAATCAATGCAAATTGTTTGGAGCTTGAAGGGCTTAAACTCAATCATTTCATCACTGATAATGGTGGCTGGAATCTCCATGTACAGCAAGGATACTTCCAAAGTGATTTTATTTCTACCATTCTTCAAATTCCGATTGATAGCAATGCAGACAAAGATTACCTGGAAGAAATTAGCTTATTGTCTGGCAAATCTATCACTAACCGTGCAACTGAAGCTTACAGACAACGTAACATTATTGAAGGGGATATGGGATTTTATAAATGGCTTAAAAAGCTGAGACTTCCAACTAGGACCGAATTATTCTGGTGGAGATTGAGTAAAGATGCTATTCCTACTAACAGTTTCTTAAAATATAGGAAGCTTAAAGATGAGGACTTATGTGCTAGAGGCTGTCTAGTTACTGAAAACCTGGAGCATATTGTAGTCCACTGCATTCACCTTCAGGACGTTATTTGGAAGATGCAAGGCTGGGGGTTCTACATACCTGTTTTTGATTCTCTTAATGATTGTTTACGGGAATTGAAGACTCTTGCTAGCTTTTCTCCCAATATTGCCAACATGTACTGTACAGCAGTTTACTTTAATTGGAGGAATAGGAATGATGTTAATCATGGGAAATCTGCAAGTTCTATTGCAGTTACTGCTGCTAATGTGATGTCTTCGGCGCTTAAATCTTTTAATCCAATCATTGATAGCTAGGGTGCTAATCTCCCTAGGGAGTTTCAGAATTTTTGGCACCCTCCACCGCTTGGTTGGATTAAGATAAACGTCGATGCTACTCTCCTCACTACTTATGATGCTAGAATTGGTGGATGCTTTCGGGACCATAAAGGGAGATTGTTGGTTGCATTTGGAGAAAGGAAATTGCATTGGGATAGTGCTCACCTTGAATTAGAGGCTGTGATGGCTATTAGAAGATTCATTCAACCGTGGATGTTAGAGAGTAAAGGAGTTATAATTGAAGGTGATAACATCAATGTTATCAAATTCATTCAACATTCTTTGAGTAAAGCTAAATGGCAATACTACAATCGGGTGGAGGAAGATTTTATTTTCTTGGCCGACTTCAATAAGGTAATTCTACATCATATTCATAGGAATTGTAATAAGGTAGCCGATATGTGTGCTACTTTAGCACTTGATAGCAACTTTTATTTTGATAGCTCTTCTTTTGCTAACATCCCTTCTTCTCTTAGTTTTTCACTGAAGAAGGAATGTGAGCCGCTACTGTAGCTTGTATTTTGTTCCTTTTATGATAATTGCTATTTGCATTTTTCAAAAAAAAAAAAATGGCATTGCTAGAAGAGAAGAAACAAGTGCAGTTAACCATGGAAAACTACTCCCAACTATGACTACCTGAGGCATTATTTTCATAAAGGATGCTAAAGCAATTTACATATAGAACAAAAGAAATGAAATCCTTCAACCCATACGAATCCATGAATAATTTCTGAAAATTTGTAATTGTTAAGGGGAAATAGCACATCTCCTACAATAAAGTGCAAACTTGGGGAACTTTACCTTCTCAATGTTTTCTTCATTCAACTCAAGGCCTATCACCTCATCCACAATGGGCTCTACCGCAACAATTTCGGGAATTTTTTCCATCAGTCGGCGCTCAATGCCCATTTTCATCGTCATTACAGAACTTGGACAAGACCCACATGCTCCTTGCAGTTTCAATTTCACAACATTCCCATCGATCTCATGTAATACAACATTCCCTCCATCGGCCATAAGATATGGTCGCACTTCATCCAATACAGATTCCACATTTTCTGCAGTGAGAGGCAATTCAACAATTGGGTTCGGGGTAGCAATGGCTTGAATTGCTGCACGCATATGTAAGAAAAAGAAGAAAATATCTTAGCAATGTAAGGACAGAAAATGGACTAAAAGGGCTATTGACAAAGCCATCAGAAAGCACACATTTGAATATATCAAGCAGAATCACAGTGAATATAAATTCAGCATCAACTCAATCTAGTACATAAAATGCCATCCTTAGCTACAGCCCTTCTATCTAACACCATGGCAATTACTGTTAATGGATATGTGATATCTCCGATTATAAGCCCTACATCAGCTGGTCTCAATCTATTTGAGTTTAAATTATTGTAGCTGATAAATTATTGAATTGGTGATTTACTTTGGCGGACCAATGAGATGGCAAATCTTCTATGGTATAGATAATGATGTACCTTTTTGGATATTAATGAGCTACTAAACTTCAGCTCAAGCAACTTAGAGATCAGGCTCAACACCGAATGCTCCAAAACAGCCAACCCGAGAACCACCAGCAGCCAGGGACCAATCGAGCCAGCAAACCAAAGGTCTACCAAGCCATATGCACTACCTACCATGATCATTGGATGCTTTCCCATCATTGGATAGCTAAAAAAAAGAAAATAAAATAAAATAGAAAACAAAATATACTATTGTTCAAATAAAAAGTACATAAATCCTTGATAGCATCACGAAATCAACCTGGTTTGACCCATTTTTAATTAATTTGGGAGGGTTTTAAAAGATTGTTATGAAATAAGTAAATGATATTTCTAAAAAATAATAAGTATTGTTACCCAAATTAAATTAAGTTTGATTTATTTTAAATTGATTGAAGTAAATCTTACCTTAATTTGATTTAGGATTAAATAAATCGAATTAAATAAAAAATTTTAAATAAAACATACCTGAAGCAGGTCGGGTTCGGAAAACCGACCCGTTTGCAAAAACGGGTCGGGTCAGTTTCGGATTGGACCCGAACCCGACCCGTGACCCGATTTTGTCATCCCAAACAGTAGCAAACATAGAACTAAAAGTCAGCACACAGAGGACCTGTTAAACAAACCCAACATCCCAAATGCCATGGGAAATAAGGCAATAAAGAAAGGCATTTTTGCACTTTCGCTTCGCCTTTTAATCAGCTTGGCTGAAAAACTAGTTACACCAAGATTTGTGGCCATACCAAATGCAACCTTGACATTTTTAAAGCTAGATACATCCAGATTTGTGGTCATTGCAAAGCAGAAGGAACAAATGTAAACCATTGAAGAGGCATCAGATCAAGAGGAGCTGACAAGAGTGCTAGATAAGAAAAATTAGATGCCATAGATTAATTGCTTATCAAGAAATACCTCTCCTCTAGATTGGTATATAAGAAAGGAGAAAAAGAACCTAAAGATTGCTCTCTTGGCATAAATCATCAACCCTTAAATGGACCAAATAGCAGGTGGACAGCTGCTAGGATTCTTTATTTTTGTTTTTGTTATTATAATTATTTAGTTTCCTTTTTTTTCCCTATGTAGCATTGTGCAAAAATACTCGTTTACAGAAGGAGCAATCTAAGCTTCCCTAACAACTACTTTCCTACAAGATAGCAAAGCAAAATTAAGGTTCTCTTTTACAAGCCTTTATTCTTCCTCTCTTATTTTGTCTTCTCTTCATTATGTTCAATATATTTGACTGCCCTTCCAAGTAGTCAACTAGCATGAAA
Source organism: Dendrobium catenatum (assembly GCF_001605985.2). NCBI lineage: Eukaryota > Viridiplantae > Streptophyta > Magnoliopsida > Asparagales > Orchidaceae > Dendrobium > Dendrobium catenatum. Next base: position 312,693 of record NW_021319567.1, read on the forward strand.
GGTGAAAACCAAACTAAATGAGAGCTTTGATGGCCAAGTGCCTGATATTGCTTGAATAGAAAAAACAACCTAAAGGAGTCCCGATTTATGAAGACCTTTCACAAACAAAAAGAAAAAAATCTATCATATAGAATATGCCGAACAGTTGAAAGTCCTAAAGTTTGGGATGAAGAAGATTCTATGATTATGAAACAGTTATAAAATACTAGGATGCTTGAAATCAATGGGCCATACTGATGAAGACATCAGAAGATCCATGATCTACGGCCACGATCTACTTTTGATTATTATTGTATTTGATATATTTTATTTTATGTTTTATGAGTCTTTTGTATTTCTTTCCATTTATGCCCTTGCTTAAGGGCCTCGTCATGTGTTTGTCGAAAGGGCAATTGTGTCTTTTTATTTTTCTTCATGTATTTGGCTATTTAAGCCTTCTCCCTCCTCTTGGAGAGGGGATGATGATTATTGAAATGAAATTCAGCTTTGTTCAAGATCTCTTTGTGAGTTCTAATTTTGCCTTGATCTCTTTGTGAGTTCAGGAGGGTGAAGCCTAGAAGAGGCTCAATCGAAGTACCCAACAGCCCCTGCGGCCCTGAGCTCTTGGTTTTTCTCTATTTCTTCTTCTTCTTCCCTAATCTCCCCACCCGAGTTCCCTCCTTCCTCCAAACCCGACGGCCACCCTTAGCTCCCTTCCTTGAATTAGCCCCACCTCCCAACCTCATCACCACCTCCGACCCATAGCTTCCTCCCCTCCACCTGAGCCAAATCCCCTTCCCTTACCCTCATGCCGCCGGCCACCTCTACAATCCCCACCATTGTGATGATCTTCTAAATGCTTTCCTAAGTTAAGCCAAGCCAAGAGGGAAAGAATTCAAATTATTTGAAATTCAAATACTTTCCCATTTGAAATACTAAATTAGGAAAGTGAGTTAATCTAGATCTAATTTGATTTTCAAATTCAATTAAGCCTTCACTACCTTCCTAATTTGTCATTTGTCATTTAGGAAGTTTCATATTTGAGATTCAATTTGAAATTTGAATTTTGAATCCCTCCTTTAAATGACAAAACCCAATTAGGAAACTACTCAATGCAAATCAAATCTGAATTTAAATTTAGAATTTGATTTAATTAAGTTTGTAATCAATTGGGCCCCACATACATTGAACCTAGACATATTCCCTCAACCCATATGGCCGGCCCCCTCTTCTCTCACCCTTTTCTCTCCACTTTGCCACCTAAGCAACAATTAAACCCCTCATAAATCCCTTAATGACCGCCAGCCCCAATTATTCCCTTAATTGTGTTAATTTGAAATTCAAATTAACAATTCCCCTTGATGAAAATCTGAAATTAAAATACAGATTTTTCCTCTCATCTCCGTTCCCCCATCACCCCTCCAAAACCTGACCGCCACCCCAAGCCTTCTCCTCCACGCCTCCCTCTCATCCTCCAGGGAACCTTTGCTGGCTGGTCCCATTTCCAGCAAGCACATTGCTGTTTTGTACTTTTGGGAGAAGCAGATTCCTATCCAGAAAGTTCCAGTACCTTGTGGCTGCTGCTCATGACCTTTCCAAGTCCTCCAAGTGGCTGTCCCGAGTTTTCTACAAGACAAAATTGCTGTCCCTGCTGTCAAAACTGCTGTCCAGAGAGTTCGGGATCACTTCCTGCTGTCCCGGAATTCCATGCAGCCACCAACTGCTGTCCACGCTTGTGGGTAAGGTTAATCTCGGCGAAGTGCGAGGAGGTTCGTGGTTGCTACCCACTTCATTCCCAACTACCAAACAACTTTGCCGGAGCGCGTATCTCTCTTGTCTTTGGGTAAATTCGACACCCGACTCTCTATCTTCATAGTGCATCCTTGAATGTGAATTTATTATCTTCATGAAGATCATATTAACGCTTCTCCGCTAAAACCTAGTAATTGGATGAGTTGTGTGAGGGATCTTCTCATAGCGACTAATCTTATTGTTAGTATTTGAATCTATTGTTGGAACTATCCATGTATGCAATGTTGGATTAAGCTGGTTATCTTTTGAACTTAACTTCTATGCATGTGAATTAACCTAAGCTAAGTACCACTTAATATTTATCTTATCGTTCAATTCCGCATAAGATCTTACTTATTATTGCCTCTAAATCTAAGCGTGCAAACTTCTTTAAACAAATCACTTTCGCATGGGATATGTTTCACATCACATACACATTCCTAACAACAACAAAAGGCATTTGGGATGTTGTCAAACAAATGCACTCAAAAGTTATCAGTGTTGCTCTCATCTATGAGATAACAAATAAGCAATAAAGCCACTCTGTCATTGAACATTTTAATGCAATGAATGTTTATTGGCTTGAACTAAACTATTATCAATAAATAAAATTAAAGTGTAGTGATGATGTGATGTTTCTCAAACAATTTGTAGAAAGAGAAGTGATTTTTGAGTTCCTTGCTGGGGGAAACAGCGACAAAAGCCTTCGAGCATCTAAAGAAAGCCATGACTAGCGTACAAGTATTAGCACTTCCGGTTAGCATACCATTTGTCGTGGAGACAGATGCATCAGGATATGAATTGGGGCCATGCTCATGCAAGATCATCAATTCATTGCTTATTTCAATCATGTGCTCACTGCTAGGGCGAAACTCAAGTCTGTATACGAGAGAAAATTGATGGTGATTGTCTTGGCCATCCAAAAGTGGCAATCTTATTTGTTGGGGCAACATTTTGTGGTCAGGACATACCGGAGAAGTTTGAAGTTTCTATTGGAGCAGAGGATGGCAACTGAGGAAGATAGAAGCCGACTTCTTGCAGCACCCGGCCAGTCATCCCGATTACACACTAAGGGGCAACCAGCTACTACATCAGCGGCGATTCGTTTTACCAAGAGGATCGAGGCTATTATAGGATTTTTATGGCAGCGCAGCTGGAGGATATTCAGGAGCTCATAAAACCTATAGCTGACTATCAACAGAATTATACTAGGTGGAGATGCGCCGCGATTTAGAGGGTTGGGTAACGAGACGTGATGTATGTCAGAGGCACAAGTACTTAATCATGACACCGTGAGGGTTATTACAGCCGCTAGCTCTGATAGAGAGGATGTGAGAGGAGGTGACGATGGATTTCATCGAGGGGTTTCCCCATTCGAAGGGATTTTCAGTGATATTGATAGTAGTGGATCATATGAACAAGTATGAACACTTCATCCCTCTAAAGCACCCTTACACCGCAGTCTCTATGGCTACTATTTTTATAGGAGAGATGATGCGCTTGTATGGATTTCCAGAATTCATTGTATCAGATAGGGACAAGGTGTTCCTTAGCCACTTCTAGAAGAAGTTGTTTCGTTTATAGGGGTCCTGAAGAGAAGCACAACACATCATCCCCAGACAAGTGGTCAGACCGATGTGGTCAACAGAAAAGAAGAGACCTATTTGAGATGCTTTGTCTCAGATATGCCGAAGAGTTTGGCCAAATGAATTGCTTCAGCCGAATATTGGTGCAACACATTATACCATTCAACAATATCAAGATTCTCTATGGGAAAGATCCACCTTATTTGATTCATTATGGGCATAGATCTACACCAGTATCTAGTATAGATCGGTACTTAGAGAGGGATAGGGTACTATTTAAGCTCAAGAGACATTTGCTAAGGGCCCAAAAAAATCATGAAAAGGAAGGTTGATGAGCACTGAAGAGAAGTACATGTCGAGCACGAAGATATGTGAACTTGAAGCTGAGATCCTACAAATAAAAGACACAAGCCAAGAGCAGAATGAGAAATTGTCCCCATGATACTTTGGGCCTTATAAGGTTTTAGAGCGCATTGGAGCAGTGGCCTAACGATTGGGGCTTTCACCTTCATCAACATTGCACCCAATATTTCATTTATCCCAGCTGAGGCGGGTGATAGGAAATCACACACCGTCTTCACTACCCCCAACTTTGTCAGAAGACATAGAAGTCATCTTGGAACATCTGAAAGTAGAAGGGTGCACCGAAACTAATCAAGAGGAAGGAATCACCCGATGATGCAGCTATATGAGAACCATACAAGATGATTAGGAGACAATTTACATCATTCCACCTTATGGATAAGGTGCGTCTTCGTGTGTGTATGGGGTGGGGTGGGGTGGGGTGGGAGTGGGAGGATTCTATCCAGTTCATCAGAACCGGAACCAAAGGAAAGGGAGGGGGTTTAGCTCCCTTTGTGGGGCCCAAAAAATATTAATTGAATGAGCAAGAAAGATAAATAGAGGGAGAGATTTAGGAACGTTTTAATTATAATTGAGGAAATTTATTTAGGAAAGAGATCCAAAGCGAATTCAAATTGAGGGAATCAATTAATGAAATGGGCTGGTTTAGGAGGGAATTTGGGAGGCCTATTTAGGGCTAATTATATTGTATTTTCAATTTATGCAATTGTTTTTTCTACTGTAGCTTTTCTTTGAGTTTCCTAGCGACGTCTAGGATTTGTGGGAGAGTTAATCTACCTCTCAAATAGTAGATCAATTATATCTTTTATTATTTGTTGAAGGAATAATAAAAAATCAACCCTCATATTAATGTTCCAGCAATTTCTTCCTCTATTTTGATGTTATTGTTTCCAAAACACATCCATTTATTAATCATAAAATTCTAAATAAATTCATATCATTCATAATCAAGTCCCTGAGTAATTAATGATTTAGAAAATAAATTAAATAATTGTGGTATAAGATTTTAGATTTTGTCATAAAAATATCATAAATATAGCTTATTATGACTAATGTAAAAATACTTATTCTAGTAGAGCAAAGTTTAAAGAATTAAAATTTTAGTAATTTAAATGTAACTAATAAAAAAAAAAGCCTTCAGTTTGGAGAAGGAAACTATTTACTTATTATTATTTATAAACAAAATGCTTATAAGTAATGATCTCAACTTTTTTGAGTATGGAGCAATTCAACATTACTTGAGGAATAGAGTCAAAATAATTGTTTGCAAATATACATAAAGTCAGTAGGAATTGAAATATTAATTTGTGAAGGAATCTTAAGATATATTTAACTATAATAGAATTCAAGTAAATTTTATTATATGTATGCCTCATAAATGAAATTGGGATTTGTTTATAGAAATTAAAACTTGAGACGATAAAAATATTGAGAATAATAGTTGCACATCAAAGTGGGGGAAATTACACTTGTATTTGATAATAATGAATCCCGTTCTTCTAAATTTAATGCATTGATATGCATTGAATAATATTCTTATTAGCACAAGATCGTTATTGAAAATTATTTAAATTTATTTTCTTTTTCTCAAGTAAATAATCCTCATATTGATATGAATGCCACATAATATTCTTCATATTTCAAGCTCTAATGATTATTTCATGAACTTATTACTTAAAGTAAATGCATGATGAAAAGAATGCAAAGAACAAGCTATGTAGGAATGAATGCATATGTATATTCATAGATGAAGTTCACACTCTTATTGCAATAGCTTGGGATGCTCATGTGCTCGCACATTGATGATTTTTACCTTCCACCTTGAATAATAGTAGAAGTATGCATATGCCCTTGTTGTATTGACGATAAATATATATTGGCCAGAGGGGAGTTAGTGTTTTTCATCCCAAGTAATAATAATAGACATGATATATGCCCCGATACACTCATAGGGGGATGTATAGGCCAAGGGCAAGTTAGATTCTATATAGGTGGTGCTCTTGATATGGATGTATTAGCAGATAATAAAGAATAAATTAAGATAGCATAAGTCCTTAATAGCAAGAAGAATGATATGATTCAATCACTATGCATTGCTCTTAATGTTAAGCAACGCTCATGGTCATAATTTATATTTAAATGATAAGCAAATTTTGTATGATTTCTTTATAATTTAAAATGATGACAAGCAAACATGTTATTTAACTTTCATTTGAGTTAATGCTATTTACAAATTGAGTTATCTTGATAACCCACCATTATATTTAATCAATATTTCATGACAAGACCTTGAAACACAATGAGTTTAAAAAAAGAATCCATGTATCTTAGACATGATGCTACAATAGAATGGTCGTAGATATATGTTGCTTCAATAGAATGGTATTTATATTATCCATATAATTGGCAAATAATACAAGAGTTATAATACTTTTGCTTAAAATGAACTTTATGTAGCAGTGGCTCTTTTGGTGTATTGAATGATATTATAAAAAAGTTCATGAAAATCTTATTTTGATATTGATTTTGGAGTCAGTATATGCAATTTAAAAACTTTGTCAAACTGTCCATTCCCACCTTAGTATTCCAATCTATCGAGCCAAGTCATGATAGCTAATCCGTCTTCCTTGGTCCCCTTGGTTCTTCTCTTAATCTGAATATCACTCAAGCTTCATCTCTTTGGTTAATGCTCTCTCTTATTGTTGATAGCTTGTTAGTTGGTGATACTCCCTCTACTCTTTTAGTTCTAGAAGTAGGGTCTTTTGATGTACCTAAAGTCATGCTTCGGCCAGACATTTACCACTTGATACTAATTTTTAATAAATGAATCAATGATCATAATTTACTTTGGGTGGTGTCTCAAGCATCCCTGTAATAAGAATATAGAAACCAAACCCATTTATTAATAATATAAAATATAAATATTTTTATATGAAGACCATTGTTTTTTTTTTCGGGATGAATTATATTAGAATAATATATCAAGCGACAAATAATATCATAGATTAAAATGAATGAATGATCGTGATTTACTTTGGGCACGCCTAGCATATTTTTAATAGTATAGACAATTGATGCATCTCTTACACCTCATAGCATATATGCATACTAATCTCAAGTTAGATCAAGAAGAAGATAGACAATCAAACCATACACTTCAAACAAGCATATAAGAAACAGTTTTTATCATAATTAGGGCATTATATCGTGAAGAGGTCGCAAGATCTTGTTTGTTAAAGATTTAATGAACTAGTTTCTCCATGTAAATTGCTAATAGTAGCAGTTATTAAATCACACCATTGAGAACAAAAAGGGTGTTACAAAGAGTTCATAATTGTGATATAATCATCAATCAAACAACAAGTGAGGGATATAAAGGCCTTTGAAGTTAAGATTAGTACAACAACAACAAGCTTTTATCCCACTATGTGGGGTCGGCTACATGAATCCTTTTTCTTCATTGTGTTCTGTTAAGAGTCAAATTCTCACATAAATCTAATAAAGAAATGTCATTTCTAATATTTTCTAACCAAGTCGATTTAGGTCTACCTCTACCTTTCTTAACATAAGTCAAATCTAATACAACCATTTTCCTAACCGAGTCATTAGAAGGCTGTCGTTTTATGTGACCTAACAATTTAAGGCTACTCTCTCTAATCTTATCTTCCACTGAAGCTACTCCAACCTTTTCACGTATATGCTCATTTCGTATCATGTCTCTATAAGTAAAGTCATTCATTCACTTTAGCATCCGCATCTTTGCAGCACTTAACTTAATAGTATGCTTCTCTTTTAATGGCCAACATTCTGCACCATAAAGCATTATAGGTCTCACTACCATCTTATAGAATTTTCCCTTAAGATTGAAAGGGACTTTTCTATCACAAAACAAGCCCATGCATTCCTCCATTACAACCATCCAACTTGAATTCTACTAATAATATCCCCATCTATTTCACCTTCACTATGAACAATAGACCGAAGAAATCTAAAACGGGTACTCTTATTAATGACTTGATCGCCCAAAATCGCAATCCCCCACTAGATCTATTATTACTAAAATTACACTTCATATATTCAATTTAGATCTACTCAAACGAAAGCCTTCAAACTCTAAGGTTGACCTCCATAATTTATGTTTACCTTCAACTCTCTCTCTAGTCTTATCAACAAAAAGAATATCATCAGCAAAAAGCATATAGCAGGGTACAACCTCTCGCAAATGTCTAGTGAGAACATCCATGACTAAAGCAAAAAGATATGGGTTTAAGGGTGATCCTTGATGTAATCCAACTGAAATAGGAAAATACTTGGTCAAACCACCTTGTGTTTGAACACACGTAACAGCTTCTGTATATATATCCTTAATGACTTGAATATAAGTATTATAAACCTCTTTCTTATATAGAACTCCATAGCACTTCTCTTGCAACTTTATCATATGCTTTCTCTAAATCAATAAAAATCATATGGAGGTCCTCCTTATTCTCTCTAAACTTCTCAATCAAATCTCTTAATAAATGTATAACTTCCATAGTATACCTACCTGGCATGAATCCAAATTGATTTTGAGAAACATTGGTATCACGCTGCAACTTATGCTCCATAACTCTCTCCCATAGTTTTAAAGTATGACAAAATAACTTAATTCCTCTATAATTCGAACAATCTTGTGCATACCTTTATTCTTAAAAAAAGAATCAACACACTCATTCTCCACTCATCTAACATCTTTTTAGTCTTCAAAATAATATAAAAAAGTTTAGTATTCCTTCATTTCCTAAACATTTCCACACTTCTATTAGAATATCATCATGTCCAATAGCTTCTCCACTTCATTTTTTTTAAAGCCTCTTTAACTTCAGATTTACTAAAACGCCTATAAAAACAAAAGTCTTTAATTTCATTTAGGGTGCTAAAGTCACTAAAGTCAATCGTATTCTCATAATCTTCATTGAAAAGTTCAGCAAAATATCTCATCCACCTTTGTTGAATATCCTCTTCTAACAAAATTATTTTTTATCTTCATCATTAATACACTTCACTTGAACTTAATCCCTACTACTCCAATCTCTTTGTTTAGCTAACTTATACATATATCTTTCAACCTCCTTAGTATATAATCTATTATATAAATCACTAAAAGCTAAAATTTTTGCATTGCAAATTGCTTTCTTATACTTCTTATGAGCCACTTTATATATTTCTCAATTATCAAAACTTTTACAGCTAAATCAATTCTTATAACAAATTTTCTTATATTTTATCTTTTATTGCATATTTTGATTCCACCACTAACTATTTTTACTATTAGTATTTTTTTCCTTTCATACTTCAAGTACATATTTTACAACATTCTTAATATCACTAGCTAATTTTTCTCATATAATATTAGTTTTCTCATGCACAAACAAAATCTTAAGATATAGAAGCTTACTCTAAAAAATATTTTTGTTAATATTCTTTAAATGCCCCCATCTAATCTTAGAACAACGATTTACTTTATTTTTTTTTATTTTTTGTCCCTCCATCTTAAAGTCCAAAACTAATAAGCGATGTTGGGTGTATAAACTTTCACTCGGAATAACTTTACAATCTTTACAATCTAAACGATCTTTTTTTTTCTTATAAGAAAATAATCAATCTGAGTTTTAGTATATCCATTCTTATAAGTGATGAGATGCACATCTCTTTTCTTAAATAAGGTATTAGCAATTACAAAATCATAAGCTAAAAAAAATCTGATATGGCCTTATAACCTTCATTAGTCGGTCCAAAGTCATAGACTCATAGTCACCATGAATGCTTTTAAAATCATCTACCTCTCCACCAACATATCCATTTAAAACTCCTCCAATAAAAACTCTTTCTCCGAGATGTATCTTTTATATTAATTTTTCTAGGTCATTCCAAAATTTTAATCTTGAACATACATCTAAACATACTTGAGCATAAGAGCTTATAATATTAATAATTTTAACATCAACAACAATCTTTAAAGCTAAAATTTCATCTCCAATTCTATTAATTTTTACAATATTATCTATCAAACTCTTATTAATAATTACAAATACACTATTTCTAGTATGACTCCTACCAAAATATCATAGTTTAAATCCTAAACTATCAATCTCCTAGCCTTCTCTCCAACTTATTTAGTTTCCTGAATACATAGAATATTTATCTTCCTATGGATCATAATATCTATTAATTTCATTAATTTGCCTATAACGAAACCTATATTCCAATTTCCAAGTTCCTATCGTAATTATAGTTTCATGAACTAGCTACTTTGCCCACATCCATCCATGATGTGGGAACCTTTGTCTATTTAATACTGCACCCGGGCATCGGTGTTGAGGCCCTTGCTCACTTGTCGTTGTATTAAGGTCATACAACGAGTTGCTTCCAGGGACCGTCATAGCATTAACACAATGTATTAAAGGATTCATGTCATTTTTATTCGACAAATTTTACGCTGGCTTTGGACTACCTAACGCAACCCTCCATTTTTCTCATCCAGGACTTGGGACCTGACAATGACAGTGTTAGTAACAACTTACTAAAGTGTAGTGACAAATAATTTTTTACTAGACTTATTAGAGTGTAGTGACAACTTTTCAAAAGTTTACTCTTCCATGAACTACTCTATAACTACTTTTATAAATAATTACAGCTGCCCAGAAATACTTAAACTCATCTTCACATCAATCAATTCATTGTGCAAGATACCAACCCTAAAAAATATCAATTACTAAATTCCCTTAGTTCATTTTATAATTTATTTTCTTTGTAAACTTGTCCTCAAAGCATCTTTATCAGCCGCTCTTCTATAGCCACACTATGATAAATTAAATAATTTAGGTAATAGCTACCATTCACACTCAAGATCTACCAACTTTTTTTTAATTATGTCAATTAAATGTTCACAGCAAGTTTAGAAATAGAGTCGCTGGAACAAACCAAGTTTTGTAATTTTTTTTTTAAATTTTTTTAAAGTTTTGTTATTGTTAGCAATATGATATAGCTATGTTAATAGAAATCAATAAGTAGGAAAAAAATTAACTAATTAAAAAAACTGAAAGAGGAATATAAAATGCAAAAAAAATTAAATGATAAACAATATAAAAAATCTCGAAGTGACCCAGCACAAGGTAACATAACAAAGTGAGTAAGCTCATATAAAGCGATTATGCTCACTAATCTTTGCCTATGCTGGAGGTTCTACCACGTAAACATTTCAATTTGCAAAAAAAAACCTTTAACAAGCTTGTTAGCAAGTAGTGAGTCCCTGCTTTAAGGTCAGAAAGTCAAGCCATCCCCGAAAGCTAGATTACCAATTCGGTGTGAAAAGCATAGGTCTAGCTTGACACCTGCTTTTCAACCCAAGAAAATAACCCACCAAAATCAATAAGTCTTTCTAATTATTGGAAGGATCTTGGTCTTTTCCTAATTATTGGAAGGACAAATTAAAAAAATTGCAAAGATTCAGCTTAAACAACTTATAAACAATGAATAAAAAGAAATAAGGGTAATTATATTTGTACAGGTCTTTTCCTTTAGCAAATCCAACCTTTACTCTTAGAATGCTGTTTTATAATCTCTTGGGACGCATAATGCTCAAAGAATATTTCTCTTTGAAGGACTCATCAACTTTAAGATAAAGGAAAAACAAGAAAGATGAGCTTTAAGATCACGGGAGAGATTTCACAAATGAGGCTACTTTGAACTTATAGAAGGATCAAAATACTAGAATTATCATATTATTTTGAAAGGCTACTTTACCCAAGGATTGAGGTAATTTATATACCTGAAGATTGAGAGAAACATTTAAGAATATAGTGATTTTGAAAGCTAGTTCACTAGATTAGTAAGATTTAGGGTCATGTTAAACCAAGCTGGCCATAAAGAGGGTAGACCACAACAACAACAATATTAAGTCTTTGTCCCACTATGTTGAGTCGGCTATATGAATCCTTTTTCTCCATTGTAAAATCTTAAAAGTCAAATTCTCGTTTAAATCTAATAAGGAGGGTAGACCAATAATACAAAAATAGAATGACTCATAATGTTCGTAAAATCTAAATTAGGCTAGTTTAAACTTGATTCTAATTGATGGAGAAATTGAAATAGTCCAAATTGCATATCAAAAGCTTATAAATCAATTTTCTGCACAATAAAAGAGCATTACATTTGCAGCTGTCTCAAAAGATAAATGAAGGTGATTCATGCGATTACTTGTGTTCAAACACAAGGTGGTTTGACCAAGTATTTCCCTATTTCGGTCGGGTTACATCAAGGATCAGCCTTAAGCCCATATCTTTTTGCTTTAGTCATGGATGTTCTCACTAGACATTTGCAAGAGGATGTACCTTGGTGTATGCTTTTTGCTGATGATATTCTTCCTGTTGATAAGACTAGAGAGGGAGTTGAGAGTAAACTTGAATTATGGAGGTCAACATTAGACACTAAAGGTTTTCGCTTGAATAGATATAAAACGGAATATATGGAGTGTAATTTTAGTAGTAATAGACCTAGTGAGGGGATTGTGACTTTGGGCGATCAAGTTATTAATAAGAGTACACGTTTTAGATATCTTGGATCTATTACTCAGAGTGATGGTGAAATAGATGGGGATATTATCAACAGAATTCAAGTTGGATGGTTAAAGTAGAGGAATGCATCGGGCTTGTT
>NW_021319567.1:325204-348969 GCF_001605985.2 Dendrobium catenatum
CATGAGATGCTACTCTTTATCATTTAATTTATAGGTTTCATTTATTAACATGATAAGTTGTTTCAACACTTTGGCTTCTTACTCCATATATTTCTTACTTTTGGATCGTATAACAATTATGTGTAATAGACTATAACCTATTTGAAGGTGCTAGAATCAAAACTTATGGCTCCAGCTTATAAACAAATTACTCCACCAAATGTGCTCAATCTCTTATAAAACATAAATATTTTACATTCAAGCATATCATTGTTTTATGCATGTATAGCTATAAAATATTATAGTTGTACACTTACAAATGTTTTCAAGATATTTGGTATCACCATAAGTATATCATGTCCATCTTGTGAGTTGCGTCAAGCTTAAATTTAAATATTTCCCCAATTGAATTTATTGTTTGAGGACTTAAATCCAAGGCCTCATACAAAGTGCCTAAAACTTTATCTTTAAAGATAAAAATCATTTAGCTATTACTGAACATTGTTAAGTGTATAATAGATGGTTGAGATGCAACAAACCAAGTTTAAATTTCTATTCTAATTACTTGGTGCATCTGAGAGGAATAGGAAGAACATTGAAGAAAAGACTAGCACACAAAAGTTATTTGAATATAGGTAGCACGGCGCATATAAACTACTGCTGGAAAGAAGATTGATTTTCCTTTTGCATACTTTTACATTCATTGAAAAGAACTTCCATAGTTCCATGATCTTCATAAACTAGCATAATGCTGAAAGCACCCTTGGAAAATCTAATTGGCTTTGATTTTCTAAGAATCACAGAACTTCTGCTTAACTTGCAGTAGCTTGTCATTTTTTTCCCAGACGAGACAATTTCAATATTTTGGTCATGTCTTTTGGTGCGAAACTAAAACTAAAAGTAGACATTAATTATGTAGAAACTAAACTTCATAATCTTTCCATTACTATGTGATTAATAAAAATCTAAATAACTGGCGTCAAAGCACAAATTTGTACCAATGCATAAGGAACTTCCCCAAACATGCCTTTTTTTCTTCTATTTTATACCAAATAGATTTGAAGAAAATGAATATTTCTATCAAACATTCTTCAGAATAATCTAGATTTCTGAAACGTAAAATAGAACCCTGGCTAGATGACAGTATGATGCAATTATTAAACCATACACAAAAAGCAGATGCTAAACCAGTGTACAGCTAGCTGAATCTCAAACCCATAAGCATAAAAGTATACCCCCTACAACCCCGTTCCCCCACCACCTTAATCATAAAATACTCCCATTCTCCCAAGCAACCAGATGAGTATATCATACCAGCTAACCAACGGAAAAACCTAAATAAATATTTTTAGGTGGGCATGTTATCCATCTTTATGAACAAACCAGAGACTCACCACGACGCCGCTGAGATCTCGAGACCATCCGATGAACCGAAGGAGAAAAAACCCCGGACATGGCCAATCTGCGTGTGCTCCTACAAATCCTGGCTCCACGGATTCCTGATCGCTGCTGTTCCTGAAACGTCAGGCTTGCAAAAATCAATCAAATAATTACAATAAACGCGTTCTTACATTACGAAATAGAAAAAACGAAAATAATACCTTGAATGAGAAAATATTAAGATATGACAAAAAGGAAGACGACGAAGACTCCGGGGGGTTCGAGCCCCTGAAGCAAGAAGGATGCAGCGCGACCAACTGCATCTCCCTCCTCTATTCACTTCTTCCCTTGACTGGATCGAATCAACGAAGCTTACTCGTTTCTGCAAGTTGGCGGTCGACCCGCCTTCGTCTTCGATGGATCACCGCCGGCCAAACGGATGTTTATTTCGATACAATTAGGGGTTTTTGGTAGAGGAGTGCTGAGCACGGCGACTATCGCCTTTCCGCACCACAGAAGTATGCCGCGGATATGAGTTGAGCTGCAGCAGATATCCTCTTAGATTTTAAAGACAACGCTAGGTCTCAATTCTCCAATTCTGGTCAGGTAGGCCTGCTAAAAATGTTGGGACGGTTTGGGTGGATTAAGATTTCGTTTGGGGCAAATTTTTTATTGATTTTCAAAATAAATTTTTATATAATTAAAAAATTATCACAAATGAAGCGTAAAATTTTATTTGCATGACTTTTTTACAATTTATTAAAGTAAATTTATAGTATAAAAATTTTAGGTTTAATATGGGACAGCTTTTTTATTGCTTCTTAAAATAGAGTTCTTAAGAAGCAATAAAAAAGTTGTCATAAACGAAGTCTTAGGCTTCGTTTGGGACGGCTTTTTTATTGCTTTCTAAAACAGAGTTTTAGTATAATTTTTTTTATTTTTAAACTAAAACTCCGTTTTAGAAAGCAATAAAAAAATTGCTTCTTAAAATAGAGTTCTTAAGAAGCAATAAAAAAGTTGTCATAAACGAAGTCTTAGGCTTCGTTTGGGACGGCTTTTTTATTGCTTTCTAAAACAGAGTTTTAGTATAATTTTTTTTATTTTTAAACTAAAACTCCGTTTTAGAAAGCAATAAAAAAGTTGTCATAAACGAACTCTCAGGCTTCGTTTGGGACGGCTTTTTTATTGCTTTCAAAAACCGAGTTTTAGTATAATTTTTTTTATTTTTAATAGATCAAAATTGAATAAGACACCCTATGAACTTCTTAAGGGTAGAACACCTAATATTTCACATTTATATATTTTTTGATGCAAGGTGTTCATTCACAATAATGGTAAAACTCTTTTAGGAAAATTTGAACCGAAAGCTAATGAAGAAATTTTTCTTAGATATTCCAGTGTTGGCAAATCCTATAGAGTTTTTAATAAGAGAACTTTAGTAGTTGAGGTGGCCACACATATTGTTTTCGATGAATTTAGCATTTCAGAAGAGCAAAGATTGTAAGAAGATCATATTAAAAATATCTCCCAAGGAATTAAAATGACAAATTTGGAAGAATATGTTGGAAAAGGAAACCCTTTGCATAGAGAATGAAGATTTTCTAAGAATCACCCTAAGGAATTGATTTTAGGTAAATCTAGTGAGGGTGTTAGGACAATGCATGAACTTAGCAAAGAAGTGATCAATTCTGCCTTTATATTGATGATTGAACCCACTAATATAAACTAAGAACTTTTGGATGAATTTTGGATTTTGATCATATAAGAGGAACTAAATCAATTTGTTAGAAATGATGTTTGAGAATTATTTGAAAGACCTAAGGATCAAAGTATTGTTGGAACTAAGTGAGTGTTCCAAAATAAAATGAATTATTTAGAAGTTATGATTTAAAATAAAGCAAGATTGGTGGCCAAGGGGTATAATCAAATAGAAGGGATTGATTTTGAAAAATGTTTTTCCCTTGTAGCCAAACTTGAAGCAATAAGGGTTTTGTTAGCCTTTTCCTAATTTAAAGGTTTTAAATTATATCAAATGAATGTTAAGAGTGTCTTTCAAAATGGGGTGACATAAGAGGATATTTATGTTGAGCAACCTTTAGGTTTTGATAATTCTAAATTCCATAATCGTATGTTTAAATTGAAAAATGCATTGTATGCACCAAAATAGGCACCTAGGACTTGGTATGATTGGTTAAGCACTTTCCTATTAGAGAGATCATTTGTGAAAGGAATTGTAGACACCACTCCCTTTTTGAAAAGGATAGGAGATGCAATACTCATTGTTCAAATATATGTTTATGATATCTTGTTTGGATCTACAAAAAAAATCTTTGTGATGATTTTAAAAATAATGAGTAGTGAATTTGAGATGAGTTTGATGGGAGATTTGAGTTATTTTCTTAGGTTTAGTACAAAGTAAAAAAAGGAAGGAACTAATCTTAGTCAGTCAAAGTATATTAAGGACATCCTTAGGAAATATAAAATTAATAATTCAAAACTAGTAACTACACCAATAAGTTTCTAAGTTTAGTTGGATAAGGACTCTAAGGAAGAATCTGTTGATCAAAAGAAATTTAGAAGTATAATTGGATCATTGCTTTACTTGACTGCTAGAAAACTAGATATAATATTTAGTGTTTGTTTGTGTGCTAAGTTTCAATCTGATCAAAAGAAATCACATTTGACAGTAGTTTAAAGAATTCTGAGATATATTTTGGGAACTAAAAACGTAGAGATTTGGTATCCTAAGCACATCTCTTCTTTTAAAATTATTGGATATTCAGATTAAGATTTTATAGGATATTAGGTTGATCATAAAAGTACATCTAGAACATGTCAATTCATTAAAAATTCTATAATTTCATGGTCTAGTAAAAAATATAATTCAGTAGCACTTTCTACTGCTAATGTAGAATACAATTCCTTAGGTAGATGTGTGGCATAAGTTCTTTGGTTAAAACAACAATTGATTAACTTAGGATTTTCTTTTGACACAATTTTGATTTTCTATGATAATACTAGTGTCATATGCATTTTAAAGAATCATATTGAATATTCTACCAAGCATATAGGCATAAGACATCACTTTATTAGAGATCATATAGCTAAGGAAGAAATTGAATTACATCACATTGCTACTAAGAATCGAATTACAGACATTTTCATAAAACCATTGGCTTTTGATATGTTTAGTACTTTAAGAACCAGAATAGGTATGATTGATCTTAATGATTAAATTGAAATTATGCAATCTTAATTTATTATGTTTTTATGTGTTTGTTTATTTTCTTAGGATGTTTGAGTGTTTTTCCTTTATTTATGTTTGTTTGTTTTTATTTTAGAATTTTATTGTTGGTCTTGTTTTTCAATTAACTATATGTCATTGGATTTAAGGTTGTTGCAACCCAGACCCCGAGTTTGAGATTTTGATGATGACAAATAATGTCGTTTGAATTATCTTGAGATTCATTGAATATTATTTGCTATTGTCCGTAAGTACTAACATTTCATGAAAGATCAAAAGCTACTCAGGACGACAGGAAGACTCAAGAATGGGTAGATTAGGAGTATGAGTCTGCAATGTATTTTGTTGTTTATTTTATTTTTATTTTCTTGAGTCTAGCCACAAAATGCATAAAAGGCTGAGCAACCATACACACACACAGGAGAGAGTGTTTTTAAATGAAAAATTTAGAGTTTTTCTTTCTCTGTAGATTGTACTGTACGATGTTATTTCGTACCGTACGATCAGAGCTTTGTAGGACGATTCTGTGAATAGATCGTACCGTACGAATGTAATTGTACTGTACGATATGCTCAAATCCAAAACCCTAGCCATCGTTTTAACTTAAGTAAGTTATTTTGCGCCGTTCATACGGTACGATTTATTTTAAATACTTAATTTAACCCGTTATTAGTGCAAGAAATTAGTGATTAGTGCAAGAAATTCGGGCTTAATTATAATTTGAACATCATACTGTACGAACCCGTTCGTACAATACGATGAACAGAGACGAATTATAATCGTCCCGAAGATCGTCCTAGACGATCTCTTGGGTTTTGTCTCATCGTACTATACGATGTACATCGTACCATACGATGAACAGAGATGATGTTTGATCGTCCCGACTATCATCCTATACGAACAGAATTGTTGTGGATTGTACCGTACGACTTAATATCGTACTGTACGAATGTTTTTGAACTGTTCGTACTACTTCGTACCAGGACGAAGTTTGTTTATACATATCGTACTGTACGATTAGAAATCGTACTGTACGATAGTAACAGCTACTTTTGAAATCTCATGGATTTTGGAGCCCTTTTTTATGTGTAAAACTTGTCATATTTTGATGGTGTGAATCAAAGAGGAGAACGTGCTTAGAGAGGGATTCCGAGGGAGAGAGCTCTTGAGAAGTTCTTTAGGGTTTGAGAGAGGAAGGAGAAGGTGAGTGTTGTGAGGGAGAAGAGGTGTGAGGAAGATCACACAGTTGCTCCGAACTTGCTGCATCTTGCTCCTCGTGTGGCCCTAGAAGAATTTGTGGGAGGATCTCTAAGGGGAAAGGCTCTTCTACATCCGTGACCTCGAGGTACTCTGCCTTCTCCATGAGGGAGAAAAATGAGAAGGTTCTCTGCCGTCGCCAGGAGGGTGAAAACAGAGTTTAGCACTCCGCCACGCCAGGTTGGTAAAAGGGAGTATTGTAAGGGCTTCTCCGCCTTGTTAAGGGGGGTAAAAAGAGAGCTATTGCTTGTAGTGAAATACTCGGAGCGGAGGACTCCGCGGAGTGGACGTAGGTCATGGTTTGACAGAACCACTATAAAAATCTCGATGTGCTTTTTTCTTATTGTCTTTTTATTATTACATGCATTTTATTTCATAATATTTGCTTGGGAAAATTTGGTTAAGAAAAGTTGTTTAAATCTTTTTTCCATGTTAAAATTTTAAAAGCATCAAAAAAATTAGAACTCCTGCTTAGGTTTTAATTATTGTCAAAAAATTTTTACAATTCACCCCCCTCTTGTTCATCTAGTAACTTCATCTTGTGCATCACCTTTATTGTTAAAAATATGAATTATCACACTCATTCTCCACTCATCTGGCATCTTTTTAGTCTTCAAAATAGTATTAAAAAGTTTAGTAAGCCATGAATTCCTTCATCTCCTAAGCATTTCCACACCTCTATTGGAATATCATCAGGTCCAATATCTTTTCCACCCTTCATTTTCTTTAAAGCCTCTCTAACTTCAGTTCTGATCAAGCAAATTTCTCGGATACATCATTTATGTTTCTATTTTCGAACATTAAAACTTTTGTCATCCTAAAATATATGTTAAGCTTTTGAAAAGAAATTATAGCATAAAATCATAACTTAAAAAAAAAAAAAACAAATGAGATGTTATCGCTAGGTAGATGTGAATTAGGGGTGTCAATTAATATTTGACACGACCAGAAAACCCAACTCGAGCTCGACCAGAAAATTTCAGGTTAGGTCAACATAGACCCAAAACAGGTCGAGTTCGGGTTCAACAATTTGACCCATTTCAAAAATCGGGTCGGGTTCGAGTTGACCATTTGTCTCGAAATTGATTTGTTTTGACCTGAAACCCCATTTTGACCCCAAAAAAGGTTAGGTTCTAGTCCGAAAAACTGACCCATTTGCAAAAACGGGTTGATTTCGGGTTGATCCAAATAGTGCCAGGTTAGTTTCAGGTTCGACCCGAACCCAACCTATGACCCGAAATTGACACCCCTCTAATGTCAACATGTACCTCCCCTCAGATATGTCAATCACTAAAATCTTTTTAATTATAATTTTAACTATTGATAAAGTCGTTGCATCAATTGAAGTAAAAATATTTAAAAATGGTACTCTAAATTCTTCAATTATGCTTGAATTTAATCATAGAGGAACCATTAGGATCTAAAAGCACCAAAATTAAGATCAAAATTTTGAAAAATGATTCCAAAGACCCCTAAAATGTCATAATAGACTTGTTTGGGCTTGAACCCAATAAGATCAGCTAGGCAAGTAGACCATGACCAACAATGCTGGGACTATGACACCTCTTAAAGGCCTCTTTTATTTTGAAAATTTCTCTCCATCTATTAATCTTTTTTTTTTCTTATTCATTTATTTATTTTATAACTTCTCTCCTCTCTCCTCTTCAAATATGAATATTCCCTCACAAAAGGAGGGAAATGCACTTATTATAAACTATAATTTTTTTAAGAGAGATTTATATCTATTATATAAGTAGTGTACAACTCCCCCTTCACAGGCTTTAGTAAAATGCTTCACTGGATAAGTTAGAACATTCTAGTTTTACACATACATCTTCTATGATGTCATGCAACATATATACATCGACTTATATAGCACTTGCATTTATATGTTCGGAATATTATGATTTTATTTAATATCATACCTAAAAATATAACATTAGCATAACTATGCCAAAAAATATTATGGACTATGAAACATGAACACTTGATAACGCAATAAATATGATAAATAACTATGATCGTTTGATTATGTGTTGCAAGCATAGTAAAAAATAAGTTATTGATGAGCACAACCAAAGCCAAGATCATTGATGAATGAGAAAATATAGCATACACCCATTAACAAAACACAAAGACCGATGTGCTTTCTAAGGCACCTCAAATCTAACAAGTCCAAGATATGAAAAAAACACAGCCAACAATAGTTATTTAAGTTTTGTTTGTGATAACTTTCTTACTGTTTTTTAAAATAACTTTTCAGAATAAAAAATTAATTTTTATACTAAAAAGGTGATTTAAGAAGTGGTAAGAAAGTCATCCCAAACAAAGCCTTAAAAAGAAGAAAAATAAACTATTTACAACACTCAGAATTAGAAGACATCAAAATCTAAGCAAGGTAGACAAGATGCCAGCTTAGCCCCATTAGAGTGAGCACATTCAGAAAGGACGAGTATTTGTTGAGACTCTTTAGCCTCTTCCTCAATTCAATCATTCGGCCCTTGGCCACCTCCTTCCTTGTGGCTAAAGCATCAGCAACTGGCGTGTTGGTTGGCTCAGTAGAGACATCAGCAACATCCATCCCTCTTCCTTCTTCCTTCTCCAACTTCATCCTCTCAAACATAGCCTACAAAATTTGACGAACATACATATGTAAAATCATTACCCGAACAAATTTATTTTTCAATATGATCTTACAATTTTAGCTCTAAAATGAACCACACCACAGACATATTTAGAGGAAATTATTATATGCAAATTACATGTGTAGATCTATGTGCATAACTGATCAATATAACATATATTTGATGTATAATAGAGTTGTACACCCTATGTACAAATCAAATAATGTGCACAGGGTGTGCACATTAAATACCACGTATACATACGATTCTATGCACATGAATAACTTTCTACTGCTTTTTTAAAATAATTTTTTAGTTCAAAATTTTAAAATTCTAAAAAATTTTGTACTAAAAAGCTGCTTTAGAAAATAGTGAAAAAAAAAACCTTTAAAAACCAGTAAGAAAGGACACCTTACATAACTTTCAGCACATTCCTATCATTATCAAGCCAGCTTTGTAAACTTGTAATCATAGCAACATTTAATTAAATTAAAAATTCATTAAAAATAATGGTAAAGGTATTTAAATTTGAAGTCTGCACAATTAAAATAATAAAACAAGACAAATAAAGAAGATTTATCTAAGGTGATCTTCTCTGTTGGTGGGAATTTAATTTTCCAATCAAGAAATTATGAATTCAAGCAGGCCTTAACACATGCAGTTCATAGTTAAATTCCCTCAAACTTTTATAAAAAAAGGCTCTATGATCCGATTGTTAGACCTTAGCTCCATATGGGGCTGTTTGGTAGCAGGTTTTAGGACGAAGTTTAGGCGCGTCTGAGCGAAATCTAGCCAAACGATCTAAAATATAAAACCAAATCTCACGGCAAATGAAAGCCGCTGTAAATGGAAAATTCCACCTTTTCATGCTAAATCCAGGTTTTCAGAAATCCTGTTTTTTGCCGGATTTAAGAAATTAATTCATTGGCTCGAGATGAAGAGTCTACTCGTTAAATCCACTCTATAGTCAAACAATTAGACTGAATTTAATAGGATTTATCATGAATGTTACCAAACAGTTTTAAGGATTTGCCCCTCAGAATTTCCAAAATCTGAATTTAGCGGATTTACGGATTTACGGATTTACGAAATCCTACTTAAATAAAAAACCTGGGTGCTATCAAACAACCCTTGTATATAACTGAAGGAGCAACATTTGTGACAAAATATGAGAATATTTCGGAATAATTGAGCAAACCTTGGTAGCTTTAGGCTCCAGCCAGATCAGATTCAGCAACACAAGCGCCAGCATCGCCATCAAATTATACCGCTGCACGCTCTCCTTCCCATTCAGAATATGACCCGCGAGCGCAACACCAACGGCTACAGCCAAAAACCGGAAATAAACCGGATAAATCCGGCTCTGCACGATCCCAAGTTGCTGCCGTGGCAGTGCAGACGCCAGCACGTGATTTGACGCGAACGTCACCCACATACACGTGCCATACGCCGTTGCAAACCCTAGCAAGTGGGCAACCGCGGCAGCAGACCGCGCGGCCTCGGCTGCCCCCGCGCTCACAAACGCTCCCACGTCTTGGCCAAGCTCCCAAGCTCGCTGAAGGATTTCGGTCAGGTTCCGCAGGATCTCCCTTATCGCCGCAGCCGCCATGTTAGAAATATTGCCGGCGACGCCCTCGCTGGCCGCTTCCGCGGTCTCCGAAGCGTTCTTCGCGGCTTTGCCGGCGGATTCATGGAACTGGGCGGCCGTTTGCTTGGTTTTTTCGGCGGCGTTTTTAAGAGCAGCGGAGGAAGAGTCTTCGATTTTGGAGGCTTTTTGCTTGACCTCGTCGGCGGCGGATTTAAGGCGGTCGGAGACAGATTCTTCGATTTGAGCGGCTTTATGAGTGAGCCTCTCGGCCACGGATTTAAGAGCATCGGCGGTCGATTTTTCAAACTGGCTAGCCTTATTTTTAGCATCTGTGAAGACAGAAGAAATTTTTGCCTTTGGAGTTTGAGACACGGATTGGCCGACATTGGGCTGGACGGAAGCGGCGTCGAGGGGCTCATCGTTAGCTTCGCTAGCGCTTGGTGCGAAGGAGGAGGATTGTGGGATCTGGCGGTCGAACTCCACGACAATGAGGCGGTGACCTTCGCGGAGGACGTGGTGGTCCTGGCCGGGGACGGGAGGAGAAGAGAAGAAAGAAGCGGCAGCGATGGAAGAGAGGATGAAAGCGATGGCGACGATGTTCATCATCTTAGCGAGAAGAGGAGTTCGGTGATGGAAATTTGATCAGAGGAAAACGATCGAGTTGCTGGTGTGAGTAATGGGGATCATTTGTAATTCGTTCAGCGGTTGTGGGATTAGAACAGTGAGTCGCTGAAGAGCGGGAAGACACGTGCGCTGGCGGGAGATTAAAAATGGACACGTGTAGGACGTGGGCAGTTAGATGGAGCGGTTCTAATGAGAAAATACAGGCAGATCCTAGAAAGTTCTTTTCGTTTTTTTTTTTTATTGTGTTGAAAGGATTTTTTTTTTCTTTTCTAGTTCTGTATGGATCTTTCTACTAATTTTACTTTATTAAATTAGTTATGGATCCGAGTTCTTCATCTGGAAAGTCTCGATCTTACATGAAAACTTTTAATGGATTATTCACTTCTCGTCAATTCCCATCCAAACATTTTTTTTTGTTTGATTTGTTCCTTCTACAAATGATATTGCTCGTTCTTTTGAAGGAGATGTTTCGCCTGCCTCTGAAAAATGGTGAATGACATTTGTGGGCTATTCTTTGGGTAGGAGATCTAGGGGGGTCAAAACTGGGTCACAGGTTTGATTCGAACCCTGAACTGACCCGGGTTCAAACGGATCGACCCTAACCCCACCCGGGTAGGTAAACGGGTTGAAAATTCGAACCCGGACCAGACCCGGCGGGTTGCTTGGTTGACCCGACCTGACACGAGAAGCAGACGCAGGGTGCGCGCGAGTTGGACTCGGGTGCGCGCGGGCTAAACGCGGTGCGCGCCTGATCGGGCAGTTGGGCAGGCAAGAGCGCACGCGGGCTGTCTCGGCGAGCGCGTGGGCATGCGCTAGCGCACGTGGGCGGAATCTTATTTTGCTTGTGTCAAGTTAAGGATTTTTTTGATGAAATTTTCTTATTATGAGTATTATGTTTTAGTTTGGTAGGAGGTGCTTGAAAGTTCGAGAAGGTTGTTAAATCATAAGGAACTAGCCCTAAAGCATACTAAGATGAAAGCAATACTATCACTTGATGCAGAAGCTAATACACTTATTAAAATTTACAAAGATGATGATAATAGTCTAATCAATACAATATAATATCAATCATATATTATCAACTAAACAGTTATATCATTAAATAAAATGTCAAAAAATAAAGCGCATAAAGTAAAATTTGAATGATCACACCATATGTAAGTTGTTTAATCAAATCATGACATACATCCACTCCCTAGAGTCCTCTATGAGTAATTCACAACTAATATAGTGTATCGCATCTAGCCCCCAACTAGATGAAGAATCCCTTATAAACTCTCTTCCATCAATTTGGTGTGGCAGAGAATCGTACTCCTTTCACAGGCAGAGAACATTGACTCCTTTTCACCCGCCTGGTGAGGTAAAGAACATGGACTCCTTTTCACCCTCATGGTGAGACAGAGAACCTTGAATCACTTTTTTCTTCCCTGGTGCAGCGGAGTAGCGGATCTTTTGACACCAAAGAGGTCTTCTTCCCAAAGCTTCTCTCAAGACAAACCTTGACTCTTGGAGGAACTCGGGTGCAAATTCGCTAGAGCAACTGTGTAAAAACCCCCTCTCACACTCCCTTGAAGTCCATAAGAATCATCTCCCTCTCTTATAAACTTCACACTTTCTCTCCCTAGCCCAATGCTCTCTATTCAAGTTTTCTCAAAAAAAAAAAAAAAAAAAAAAAAAAAAACTCAATGAATGCTCAAAAGTCTATTATAAAGTCTTATGAGAAAACTTAAATAGAGGGTTTCAAAAAATCATAAAAATTTAAATCATTCATCAAAGGTACGATGTGTAGAATTTAACCTGTTAGTACTGTATGATAACCAGTTAGTATAATACGAATAGTTTAAATTTGTCTGTTTGTGCTGTACGATCATCAGTATGAATGATCGATCATATAGTACGATTAGTTCAACCGAAATGTAGTTCATCCAGGACGAATCATGGGATGACCAAATGTGATGTAGTGGATCGTCGGAAGATGATACCTACAAGAAGGATTTTAGGATTTTCCCAATCCAGGGAAGAAGAACAAGAAGCTTTCAAAGCTTTCTAATGGAGATAATATCATTCAATGGCTTCCCTATTACAAAACCTGTTATTTATAAAGCAAATAGAGCATTCTAGAAGATAAAATTAACAAACTAGATAAGGTGTTCCTAAGGAGAACAATTCTATCTTAAAATGCACCGCATTATTCTCCCCTTGCCTAAAAAGAGCTCGACTCCGTTCGAGGCTCGCTAATTAGAAGGGAGGTAAGGTGGCAAACAAATTCCTGGATCGAAGACTTTGTTCTCAATATTTTCCTCCTCTTCATCTATATTGCACTTGACAACTTGTACAAAGCCTTATGACGTCCTAAAGTGCTTGAGATGGATGATCAAATGTGATGGCTTACTAGGACTTGCTTTGGCTAATTCTAGTGCCAGAAGCTCTTCACAAGGCACATCCCAACCAATCTTTGAGGGTTTTCTATCCAATTTGTCAAGTGACAAAGGCTGAAGTAGCATGACACGCTTGCTTGTTACCAGAACAATCCTTTGGTATGACACAATGAAATGATCATCACAAAAATTAGACCAAGCATATTTTGAAGGTTCTTTGAATAGATCAGTACAACTCAGGTGTCTCCTGTGTAAGTCATTCTCACAACCAACTTCTGATGCTTTTTCTAGTACAAAACCTACTAGGCAAAACTGATATGGTGGATTAGTTTCAACATATGGAAATACAACTCCAAGCTTCTTTTTTTCATTTCATCAAATACTTTGCTGGTACTTTTGATGTCACCACATCTAGCATTCATGTTCACTAAACCATTGGAAACATAAACAAATGGATCCAAGCCATGAGGAATGGCACATTCTTGAACCATTAATTCATTTCTGAGGACTGTCAATATGGCATAAGCATGAAGGTCTGCACTTAGTGCGGACGAATTAGATAACTACAGGCTTCTCTGCATGAGAGATGGAGGAAATCCAGCAAGAGCTTGAGGGAATTTGGATGCATTGGAGCTTCCAAGAATTGGTATTCCAAATTGTTGTTGTTGTTGAAGCAATGCAACAAGATATGCTTTATGGATGCCAAGTGAATCCCCATATGAATTGCCCATGAAGTTTCTCTTTAACGAAAGATCATTAAAATTAGTCGAATCAAGCAATTTATCTGTAAAGAATTTGGGAATGCGGCGGGTTCTGAAATCATCATCGACAATACGCCGAGCAGCTTGTGAGCAGTGCGTTGGATCCACCTTTTTAGTAGAATTTAAACAGGGTATTTTCACACATGTAGTAACATTGCAGTTATCCTTCAGCTCAATTTTCTCACCTCCATTGGTGTGACAGAGGAAGTCGGCCTCGGGCTGAAAGTCGGCGTCGAAGATGGCGTCGAAATCACAGTTACTAACGTAGCTATGCTTCATCCCCTCCTTCAACGCTCCGGCTTTGTATCCGTTCTTGTTGGCCCTTATCTCGTACCTTATATTGATCCCCTTGCTCGCCCATCTCTCGCATTCCATCACCACCAAATCCTTGATGATGTGGTCAGTGGAATCATTGAGCAACTAGATGATAATCCGATCGGACAGCCAGGAGAGCCCGCGTGCAGCTCCAATGGAGGGCTTGTAGACCTCCTTCTTGTTGAACATGGGGATTTGAACGAGGACCATGGGGAATGCAGAGTTGTAGAGCTTCTCGTTGAACATGGGGATTTGA
The DNA here is from genome assembly GCF_001605985.2 of Dendrobium catenatum. Classification (NCBI taxonomy): domain Eukaryota; kingdom Viridiplantae; phylum Streptophyta; class Magnoliopsida; order Asparagales; family Orchidaceae; genus Dendrobium; species Dendrobium catenatum. The sequence goes on from NW_021319567.1 coordinate 339,611, forward strand.
ACGAGGACGAAACGGGCGACTTCGGGGCTTGCCAGCATAGCGTAGGGGTAGCCAAGAAGGTGCGTTTTGAATATCTCAACGTGCCTGGTCATCACACTGGTCGGTGGCATTGCAGCAGGTTTCAACTCCCCGCCGTTGCCGCCGGTGCAAGTCGACGTGTCCGCCATCGCGCTGCCACTGACATCCTCGAACCTGCCCTCAATGAAGGCAAGATCATCTTCTTTCGGATCATGGGGCGATTCGACATATCGCCTGCATCAATAACCAACTTAACTTCGCTGGGAAGGAACTTCATTGCCTCTTCTACTCCTTTTTCAAACTGGGATGCAGGGAGATTTTTGTAGAGCATATCCGAGAAATCATCTGCATTACCTTCAAGGAAACTAGCAACACTATATTCTGAGCTGATTGAAGTCTGGTAAGAGTAGATCCGAGAGTGGGGGAGCTCAGTGGATTCTGGATAAGCCAGATCTTGAATGTTGTCTGCAAAACCATTGACGCCGGTGATGTCGCTGCTGTGGTCAGATGGAATCGAAGTATCAGCTGTATGTGTTGGATCTAGTATCTGCGAGTCCAACGGAATGGAATACTGGCGCTCTAGGCGTGTTTCGATGAGCTGAGCAGCGGTGGAATCAGCATCTGTCTCCCAATCCAGCAAGTCCGAACTGGAATCTTCGTCATCGTTCATATCCCCATTCGAAACTATATGGGCTTCCGATTGCTCCATGTCATCTTTGAAACTGCACTTGCTGTCGGAAGCAAACGGCGGCACCGGAGGAGGTTTGGGAACACGAGTCCGGCATTGAAGCGGAGGAGGATCACGCCATTTGAGCGGAAGCTCGAGCGGGGGATTTATAAAGCAAAAAGAGCATTCTAGAAGATAAAATTAACAAACTAGATAAGGTGTTCCTAAGGAGAATAATTCTATCTTAAAATGCACCGCATCAAAATGTCATCTCTATTGATCATACTGTGCGATCCAGTTAGTACAGTATAATCAAAATATAAAAATTAAGCAGATTCGATTGATTAATTACATGATTAAATTAGGTAATATTTTAAACATCATACAATACAACTAAGTTCGTATAGTACGAATAGAACAAAATTTTAAATTCAAAATTTTACCTAATTTAATAAACGACGGGGTTCTAATTATAACAGATCGTTCAGTATGATGTGGTGTTTATACTGCACAAATAATTATATTTTAAAATTATTTTTTTGAGAAAAAATAAAATATTTTAATTAATTTCTATAACACCATATGGTATAGTACGATATATAAAAAAAATAAAATATTTAAAATTATTTTTGCTCCCCCTGTGTGCGTACACAGTCATCAGGTTAGCATATATCCTTATAAGACTTAACTTAGGAAATTAAAAATAAAAAATACAAACTCTTTCAGCATAACCTATTATACCCCATCTTGAGCTCTGAATCTTCAAATAATGATGTATGTTGTACCTGAAATATTAGTTAACAAACAAATAAATATGCACTAAAATACTAGGAGAAATAAATCGGTAATTAATAATATTTTTTATCATCAAAATCATAAACTCGGGAGCCCAAGTTGCAACATACCTTGATTTTTTTTTTTTTGTAAACCTTTTATTATTCAGAGATGGTCTCCCTTATTTTAACAAAAATAAGAAGAATTTGTTATATGCCTTTTTGGATAAATATTCTTAATCTTCCTTTAGTCTGTTGGACACCTGAGGGTATTTTGAAGATTGTGAATATGGTTGGGATCCCTATTGTTGTTGTTGATTCCCTACTTGTTGAGCAAGTTAGACTCACTTTTATTCGGGTTTGTGTTTTGGTTAACAAAGATTCTTCTCTTCCTAAAGAACTTAAGATTTTTATTACTAGTAATATTTTTTTCTTTAAAAGTTGTTTTTGATTTGAAGCCTTTCGTGTCTTGGTTGTGGTTCAATTATTCATCCCTCTTCTTTGTATCCTACTATGCTTCATGTTTCTTAGGATAAACTGAAGCCTAGTAGGGGAAGAAGTAGGAGCAAAAAGGTTTAGAGGTCATCTTCGCTTCCTTCTCATTATCAATCTCAAATTCAACCACAATACCATCTTCAACCTCAACCGTAATCTAAATCTCTTTTTGATCCTAAAACTAGAATTTCTCATTCTTCTCGGGATTTAGATGAGTTTCAAAAAATTTGCCTTCAAAACCTATTAATATGAGGTCTTCTGGTGTTTTTCCGAATGCTATTAATTTAAAGAATTTGAAAATTTTATCTTATGTATTAAAGATGCTTTTTTTCCTAATTTAAATTCTCAAATGGAAGTTCTTCCCTCTAATTCTTAAGTAAATTCTTTTATTTCTTCTCAAATTGTTGTGATTGGTTCTCAAATTATTTCTTCTCCATCTATTTCGATAAAAGATTCTAACATTCATAACAAGTTTTAGGCATTACAAAATATGGAGAACTCATGAAGATGAGTTTTTAAATACTTTAAATAATAAGGGAGAGTCTTCTTCTCAAGATCTTGCTAATGTGCAATGTATTTTTAAGGTTCTTTTAGTTTCTAGAAAATCCAGTAGATCCAAAAATATCAGGAAGGTAACGATTTCGAATATTAAGCATTAATGAAATTTTTTAATATTATTTCCTGGAATCTTAGAGGTTTTAATATCTTGGATAGAGTTAATGCTTTTAAAGATCTTGTTAGAAAATTTGTTGAGGATTTATTTTGTATTCTTAAAGCTATGGTAAAGCTTGATCAAGTTAATGATCCTTGGTTTGATGTTAAACATAAAAGTGTCAGCTAGTATATAGTTAATATAATTTTAATTTTTCTAATACGCACTAGTAGGATTTGGTTGAAATTGAATGCTTCTTGTGTTTCTTTTACTAATATTTTTACTACTAGTCAATTCATTCATGTCTCCTTAAAGATTGGTTGTTTTATTTCTATTATTATTAATGTATCTAAGGTTCTAATTTGGCTGCTGAAAAAAAAAACTCTCTAGAAGGATATTCTTGATTTAGCATCTAACATTTTCTTCTCCTTCAATTTTATTAGGAGATTTTAATTGTTGTAGATTTGCAAATGAAAAATCTGATGGTAATTTTCTCCCAAGTAGAAAGTTATTTGAGTTTAAAATTGTATTTTTATTTCGGCTTTCTTGAACTCTCTTTTGTTGGGCATTTTTTTACTTAATTTAATCAACAAAGCGATTATCCAATTCATATTAATTAAGTTGGATAGGGTTTCGATTAACAGTTTTTGGCTTGATCTTTTTTTCTTTTTCTTATTATTTAGTGGAGAATCCCAACTGTTTTAATCATTCTTCTCTTATTGTTTGTAATAAAATTAAAACTTATATGAGTAACATATACCTTTTTAAAAAAATTATGTGTAAAAGGCTTGAATTTTAATTTAGGATTTGCTTATTGTTGTTTTTTCTAAGTCTCCTGTTGAGAATCCAATTAATGACATTTATTTTAAATTACATAATCTTAAAGGTATCATTAAGAAAAAGACTTGGGTTTATTCTAAGCATGTTTCTATTTCTATAGGGACTCTTAGAAAACAACAAGGTATTTTTTAAAATCAGATTCTAAGGGATCCTTTGGATCAAAATTTCAATTTGACTTTAAAAGAGGTTAATGGTCTTCTTAAATTTAATTTGTCTTTATGATCTTCTTGGATTATTCAAAGGGCTAAAACTAAATTGTTGTCTTGTGAAGAAGATGATTTTAATTTTATTGTTTTCTTAAATTCGCTACAGAGAAAACAATAATAGGTTTAAGACAATCTTTTCTTCTAAAGGGATTGTTTCGGATTCTAGAAGCATTTCTGAAGCATTCACTACAAAAAAATTGAAGTTTTCGCAGCCTTTAATAGCAGCGGTCGGAAAACCGGTACTATAGACGGGTATAGGCAGCGGTTTTAACTAATGCTATGCTATTATTATAACAACAAATTTAACCGCTTCATTTCTATAACATTACAGCGGGTATAACCGCTGTGATAATCTGCATTCGTAAGTTCTACCCCGCCGGTTCTGAAACAGCTGCTGAATGTCTTTGCAGCGCATTGTAATAATGGCAGACATCCAGCGGTCATAAAACCGCTAAAAAAATATTAGTGGCATTTAAAACCGCCGGGAAAAGTCGAATTTTGTGCTGCAAAAGCCTGATATTTTGATAGTGATTTGTGCAACATTTTAAGATTTTTTTTTAATTCTCCAAAGTCGGCTATAGCTTTTTCTAATGTAACTTTGGTTGTTAAGGTCATTCCTAACATTCTTCTTTCTTCTCTTATTATTTTGGTTACTTTGGATGAGATTAATAATGTTTTTTTTTTTCTAATCCTTCTTTTTTTATGCCTGATCCTGATGGTTTTACTTTTGAGTTTTATAAAAATTCTTGGGAGATTATTCATTATTGGGCCTTCTTTTTTTGTAAAGTTTCTTGCATTATTTTAATACTAGTTTTATGCCTAGGGCTAACAAAGCCATATAGCCCTTATTCCTAAAACTTTTCGATCTCATATTCATAGGCTTACAAGAGAACTCACCAAAAGCTAACAACTATATCTTATAATTCATCATATTCGATGATTAAAACTCATTAATTAACCCTCAAGACTACTTAGAAAGGAGTAATTTCTCAAAACAACTATTGATCAGTTACTTAACTATGCAACTATTAATATATACCAAGTCAACGGCTTCTTCAAAGCTTCGTAGGCAACTTCATCAAGTTAGATCTTTTGATTAGGCTACATAATTATTATACGTTCTCTTATTTTCATGTATAATTATGTATATGATCAATTATATAATGCTCAAGCCCCAATCGGAATTCATAAATAGGTAATTGAGCTTTACATAATTTCTACTCACTCTAAAACTCAAAATTTTATACTCAAGCTGATTTTACTAAAATTTTGAAGTTTCATACTTTACCATATCTCTGTCTCTTTTTCTCTTAGAATTATTAGTATAGTTCAATGTGATTCATGGACATTTATGGATTTAACACCTATGATTAAATTTACAAAAAATCTTACCTCATCCACACTTTTTGAACCATGAATCCCTATAAAAAAATGTTAGCCTTGTTTAATTTAATTAGGTACCTAAACATAATCAAAATAATTTATCTAACACTCAAATTTAAGGATTTGTTTTGGACTGTTTTCTTACTATTGTTTAAAGCAACTTCTTATACTAGAAAACTGCCTTGAAAATAATAAGAAAGCTGTCTCAAACGAAGCCTAAATTGCAACTAAAAAAGTAAATTTGATCAAGAGAAAATCTTAGCCTTTTATTATTTATTTTTAATCTCAGCAATTAATCCTAATGATAAAAGCCAACATTATGATTTCTGCTCCCATGCTTAGACAGCCCAAATAATCTGAAAAAGCTGACTATGGAGCACTCTATGTTGGCCAAAATTAATTAATGTCATCATTAAAGAGTTGCTGGTCTTGTTCAACCTTGATATCCCTCCAATGTGAAGTTCTCCAAGGAGTTCTCTTTGTCCTCTAATTTTTTAACCTTAAATTCAAGGACAAAGCTTTCATGGATTCATGCTTAAATTATGCTACACTTTTTATCTATAATATTATGGAATATGAAAAGATAAGTAGCTAGGAAGCATGATCGAATCCCAGCTGGGTTGAATGATCATTATTACTGCTAAAAGCCCACCGAGAAGGTACATCAGCAAGCTATCAAACCATAGAAACTATTCGTGCGTAAGGAACAATCATGTCTGAAGAGCAGTGAAGCATAGAGCTACACCCAAACTCTAACATCTGATTGATAATGCTTTCATCTGAGATTGGCGATAAGCCGATAATGGGTGCCGACGGCGGCGGTGGCTACAGTCCAACGGGGTGGAGGGTAATGGCGTTGATTGTTGATTGGTGGTGGTCGACGGTAATTGGTGGTCACGTGCCACATGTGATGACGGAGGGAGTTGGTGGCACTAGATAGCTAAAGGTGGCAGCGAGCAACAATGGATGGTGGCGACAGAAGTCAGCAAGAGAGCTTGCTTGCAATTAGGGCTGCAAACGAACTGAGCCGAGCCGAGTATGTGAGTGTTCATGTTTGTGTTTGTTTAACATTAGCTTGTTCATGTTTGGTTCGTGTTTGATTCGAGCTTTATTATTTGTGTTCATGTTTGGTTCGTTTAATTTAAGGGTGTTCATGTTTGGTTCATGTTCGTTTGTTTAGTGCTTATCGAGCTTTAAACAAGCTATGTTCGTGAACATATTTCGCAAACAATCTATTGAACAAGCAAACCATAAATTTGTTCATGAATATCCTAAACAAACAATCTAACAAACATGGACAAATATGAAATGTTTCTTGTTATTAATAAAAAATAATTATATTATTATGTTATAATTAAAATTTTTATATTATGTATATTTATCATTTTTATAATAACGTATTATTTAAGTTTTTATCGAGCGGTTTTAATCGAACCCGAATCGAGCTTTTTATCGAGCTTGTTCATGAACATCAACTGATGTTGTTCGCGAACATAAACGAGCTGAACGCATTAGTGTTCAAGCTTGTTTATTTAAGAATCGAGTATTTAAAATATTGTTCAAGTTTGTTTGTTAGTTAATTAAACGATCACGAACGAGCTTTAATCGAACCGAACAACGAGTAGTTCATCGAACGTTTGGTTCGCTTGCAGCCCTAATGTAAACCAATGTAGTAGTAATAAGTAAAGCTTTTGAGCATCTTTGTGATTGATTTGAGAGGAGGCCTCAAGGACTAGTTTGAAGTTTGGCCAGAGTGAGGGAGGGTTGATCAGTACCTAAAGATTGAACATGATGACGAAGGCTTCATTTGAGATGACTTTTTTATTGCTTTTTAAAACAGATTTATGACGTCTCTGAAAAAAATCTCAACGGAGGCTCTACTTCAGCTTTGCCATAAGGACTGGGGAGGGGTTGGAAATTTTAAGAGGGTATCGAGTCTCCCGCAAGCGCTGGGCTTTCAATCATATTGAATTTCTAGTTCGATTTCATTCCAAAAGTTTAACTGGCATGGAGTTCGAGAGAGTTGAGAAGGTGGTGACTAAAGCTTCATTTGGGATGGTTTTCTTTCTGCTTCTTAAAACAACTTTATAGTATAAAAATTTTAATTTTTGCACTAAAAAGCTGCTTTATGAAGCAGTAAGAAAGCTGTCCCAAACGAGCCTAATACTTTATTTGGGACGGCTTTCTTACTGCTTCTTAAAGCAGCTTTTTAATAATAATAAAAATTTGTACTAGAAGGCTGCTTTAAGAAACAATAAGAAAACTGTCTCAAATGAAGCCTAAGAAACAAGAAGAAACAAACCTCAGCAAAGGTTAAGCGAAGTTCAGAATTGGTAAGATTGTCAGTTGCCAGCAGAATCCCAATATTATTGGCCACCTTGGAAAGAAAGTTTATTTCAATAGATTATCATAATCCAGATTTGCACATACATAATCACTTCTCTTCATTTCTACCTCTAAAAAGTACTTTATAGCTTCATAGATATTAATATATCTGCAATATATTTACGATAATAATTGCAACAATGGCTTCCATTTTTCAAAAGAAAAAAAAAAAGAGGACATCCAAATCAAAATTTTGATAAGGATGAATCTGAAAACTATCAAATCTACTTTAACATGATTGCAGCATGGTAATTGTTAATACTGCACTAATCTTAAAGCAAATTCAAGAACTTTAAATCTCATCATATTCCAAATGCTACTATGAAATATCAGAAGATAATGATATTGCTACTACAATTCAAGATTAATAAACTAAAAAAAATTGTATTAAAAAAAAAAAGATTTACCAGATTTCTATGCACAATTCATGCAGAATATTAACAACAAATCATATACTTGATTAAATTTACTGAATTCATCAACAATTATCTTCCTTTTGATGAAATTTCTGAAATTGGTGAGGATTGACAGCTCTTCACTTTCTCTTTAGATTCCATTAACATTAGAATGACTTGCCACATTGAAGGCCTATCTAATGGAGACATATTTGTACATAACAAAGCAATTTTCAAAACAATAATCATGTGATCGACAATATCGTTATCTTGAAGATTTAATTTACTATCAAGAACTCCAGAATTTAAAGAATGGTCTTTAATGTAATTTCTGACCCATGTAGCAAGATCTCCTCCTTGTTCTAATGGCTGTACAGGTGTTCTTCCAGTGAGCAGCTCCAACAGGACAACACCATAGCTGTAGATGTCACATTTTTCTGTAACTTTCATTGTGTATGCATATTCTGAAAAGAAAACAGAAGAAAAAAAGTGAATTTGGATATGAATAGATTTGTATATGATCATAAACAACAAAAGAAAATTTTTTGATGTTTTGTACTGTAATGAGTGGAGAAAGCATTCTGTATCATGAGCTTTAACTATTGATTTTGGGTCATTCAGCGCCACCTTTGAAGAGAAGGATGGCAACGAGATTACTGAAGTATAACACTACCTATCTAAGCATTTGCTAAGGATTTGGTTCATCAAAATATGTTTTTAGGAATGGAATTTGCCTGCAACAAAGCATGCCACTGAGCTGCTTGAAGAAGTTGATCATGCAAAGCCACCTTTCAAGAGGGTTAATTATTCTATGCAGACGCTGAATGCCGTCCGGAGACCAACCAGAATGCGCCACGTCACCCCTTCGCTCGATACCACAGCTCGGTACTGCTCGGTACCGTTTGGTAGCACTGACGTGGTGCATTCTGGTTGGTTTCGGGACGGCGTTTTATGTCCGGCCTCCATACATAATAATTTTTCTTTCAAGAGAGGGATCACAACGAGATTACTGTAGTACAACACTACCTATCAAAATGTATTCTTACTAAACATTTGAGTCATCCAAAAATTTTTTTTTTGGGGGGAATTGAATTTGCCTACAACAAAAGGATCTTTCTATCTCAAAGAAACTAAGCCAGTGAGCTGCTTGATGAAATTGATCTATTAAATTATAGACCTTTTGATTCTCCCATTGACACTTAGAAGGTTACATCTTGATTAATTAAACATAGTTTGTGCAGTCTCTTTATTTTTTTGCACTTTGATTTATTGTATATATAGGGATTCTCTATTGATGATAGACAAAAAATTAGTCCCCCTCTTATAATTATTATTATAAGTAAAAGAAAAATTCTAACATATCATCTCATTATTTTAAAAGTATTTGATTATTAGAAATTTTATTTTTTAATTAGAAGATATGACTAAGGCTTCATTGGGATGCTTTTTTTACTGCTTCTTAGAGCAGCTTTCTAATAAAAAAATTAAAATTTTTGTACTAGAAAGCTGCTTTAAGGAGTGATAAAAAAGTAATCCTAAACGAAG
>NW_021319567.1:349651-363049 GCF_001605985.2 Dendrobium catenatum
ATTTTGCTGTGATCGTGCGGTGGTTTGATTGTCGGGAGAAGGTTGCTGACGATCCACCTGTTGAGAACGAGGATTGGAGTTTTTACCGCGAAATTTGTTTGCACGGCCACGATAATTGGACCTGTTGCTATACAATGCCATAGAATCGGGTTGATGGCTATCTTGCAGAAGTTGATGTTGAAGGTTGATTTCCTCGCTGCTTAGGAGGGAATAGAGGTCGTCTAAGCTAATTGGTTGAAGCGATGTTCTAATAGCTGTTTTGAAGGAGTTGTAACTGGCCGGAAGACCATTAAGGATGTACAGAACAATGTCTTCCGTGTCCACCGTTGATCCGGCCGCCGCAATATTGTCAACCAATTTCTTGATTTGATCAAGATATTGCTGCATCGTTCGGTCAGCCATGCGAATCTGATGAAGCTCATTTTTGAGCTGTATAACCCGAGACCGGTTGGTGGGTTGAAGCCGGCGTTCTAGCGTAGTCCAAACATCGTGAGCGGTGTGAAGCGAAATCACATACGGAAGAATTCCGGGGGAAATCGTGGACAGAAGAGCCGAAACAAGATTTCGATCAATCAACCGCCACCGATTATGCTCAAGAACAGCAGACTCCGGTGGATAGACGATAAGGCCAGAGAGATGACCTTCAAAACCATTGGCGGAGAAATGTTGATGAAGTTGAAGCCGCCATATCGAATAGTTTTCAGAGGTAAGAATTGTGGGTACAAGGTTTTTGATATTAGAGATGAGAAATTTGAGATGAACCGGGATAATGACGTCGGAATCCTGAGTTGAGATCGTGGATGGTTGCCGGTGGGAATCGACGGAAGCCTCGTCGCCCATGAATACGAAGAAGAAAAAAAACGCTGTAGAGCTTCAATGCTCTAATACCATGTGAAGATTTGAAAGTTTGACGGAAGAAAGAAACGAAATAGAGAGAAAGAACTGAAGAAGATGATCTATTGTATTATTCTTGATGTTCGTTACAAAGAGCTAATGGCTATATATAAAGACATAAAACAAGAAAGTATAGTGACATGGTCATGTACGGTGACGTGGCCGTTCTTTAAAACACCTATAAAACACCTAACATAACCATGTGCTTAACAACCACCAGTAATAACATCTTTAAACTTAGTAGTAACCGTAAGGCTAAAAAATAATGAATGCTCCTTTTCATATTCTACCAAATTAAATAACATCAAACCAAGGCTCAAAATAAACAAGAGGCAGTCTCCATTTTCAACTTTAACGCATTATATCTTTTCATACATTTGGTAGTGCTGTGAAGCACTTTCTAGAAGTTTGATGAGTTTTTATTAAAGTCCCGATCAAAAGCATAATTATCATGGAACCAACTAGATAGTACGCAAGGCTTGCCGAAAATTCTATAGAGTAGGCCAGGTGCAAACAAGTTGAGTCGAGCTTGAGTCAGTCGGTGTTCAAATCGAGCTCGACTGTCAAATACTGAGTTCGAGCTGGACTCAACAGGAGAAAATAAGCTCATCGAGCGGTAGTTCGACCCGGTCAAGCGTCCGTCTTGCCAGCGTCTTCAAGTCCTTGCCAACGTCTGTGTCGTCACTGCCAGTGTTCGAGTTATCTTCGCCAGCGTCATTCGTCGTCGACGCCAGTGTCAGTCGTCAGCATCCGGCCACCAACGTCAATTGTCAGTGCTCGTGTCTTCATCGTTGCCAGCGTCCGGCAGCGCCAGTGATTTCATTTTTCCCGCCAACAAGATCTTTGCATTTTATTTTCCCGTGACCGTGATTCCAGTTTCCCGACAGTAACACGTTCCGTGAGCTACTCGATGAGCTAGCGAGTCGAGCGGAGGACAGCTCAAACTCGAGCTCCATAAATTTGTAGAGATATGTGACTTCTCACAGAATAATTTGTCCTTGCAAGAAGGAGATTTAGGGTGATAACAAATTTATGTCATCTTCATTGACTAGAATCGGATGGATCTCCAACGTCACCCTCACCTTAACTTTTGTGCTGGTGAGAAGCAATTGACTATCGAAGAAGTCGTTGTGTTTGCATTTGTTTTTCATTATAAATGTAATAATTTTGAATTATCTTATTGTATTTATCATGAATTATGAACAAGGAACAATTATGCCAAAATATCATGACTAAATTGTTTATCACAATAGAATTTAAATCTCTTGAATCTGTTTTTAGGTAAGTATAATAGAAATCAGATCTAATGATTTAAAATTTTTTTATTAGAATATTTTGTCATAAATTTGTTCCTATGAAGGGGCTTATTGCAAATCATTTAAGTTGAAATAATAGGATTCATTTGAGACAATTTTTTTATTGCACTCTAAAGCAACTTTTTATTATAAAAAAGTTTTAATTAAAAAAATTTTGCACTAAAAAATTATTTTAAAAAGCAATCAGAAAGCTATCCTAAACGAGGCAGCTTTCTTCATTATTTATTTTTTAGATTGCAATCACATTTTGTGTTTTATATTTCAAAAAATTTCTACACTAATAATTTTTTTTTTTTTTACAACAACATTAAAAAAAGCCATTTCACTATAATAATTTTATAGCCATCTTTATAAAAAGTTACAAATCATAACAATTCTCAAACATATTCTTATTAGCATTGATTGAAACTCTACACAAAACTCTTTGATTAATCAATAATCTGAAATCTAAACATCTCGAAATTGACTCTACGGGTCTCATAAATCCGTAAAATTATTTTGTGCGGTCACCGGATGCCGTCTGAAGACGAATTAGAATGTGCCACATCACTTTCTAGCTGTGTACTGGAGCTGTGTACGGGGTGACGTAACACATTCTGATTCGCATCTGGATCGTCCGGTGACCGCACAGAATAATCTCTCCATAAATCCACACTCATAACCTTAATATCTTCATTTGATTTATGTTAGTAGTATGGATCCTCTCTTTTGAGTGAAATTATTCTTTGCGGTCATTGTAGGCGAATATGGATGTGTTATGTCATTTTTTTGTTGTGTACTGATGCTTTGTACCGGATGATGTGTCGTATTCTGATTCGCCTTCAAATAATATGGTGACCGCACATAATAATTTCTCCTCTTTTGAGAGGACTTCTCTGTTGAGAACATTTCAAAATTATGTTAACTCTGTTGAAGTTTAAGAAAATATGTAAAATTGCACTCATTTTAAAAATTTATTTACTAATTATTTTTAATCAAAATATTTTAACATAAATTTTTCAAAAAAAAATTCTATTAGGAAATCTGATATATTCTATATGAGAATGAGACTAATTTTGGTGGCATTGTTCACAAACATATTTTAAAAAAAAAAATTAGAAAAATTGATATATGTAAATATATGATTAAAAATAAATATATATAAAAAAAGATGAGGAATAATATACATATAATATTCTTTTTTTAATATTAAGAAATACAATTAAGTTGAAAATGAGATGGCACTAATATTATTATATTTTGAAGTGGAAAATGAGTTTTTCAGTTGGAGATGAACTAAGCTGATAAATTATCAATATTCCACAAAGTTATATTTCTCTCTTGGTTTTAGTATTTGTCATCGTAAGCAATTAATTGCAAAGTATTGTGGTGGTATCACAGCGTTTTCAAATACGAACAGCGTCATAATAAGCTTTAAAACCGTCCAATTTGTGCTTCAAGCAGCATTATATATGATTTATTGAATAGTATTAATCTCAACAGAAATCAGACTGATATATCATGAAAAAAACTATCTTGATCGGGCATGAATCTTGAGACAAAATTAAGTTGGAAACTTACGAAATTAAAATTTGGACAATCCGAACTCTGATTTCAACAAACTTTCAGTCGAATTGAACATCTCGAAAATACGAATCCAATGCCACCAAATTCGACTCAATCCAAGCCCAAATGTGCCCATATTGAAGACCCAAAGTATATTTGGAGAGTTCAAACCATAAATTGGCTGATCAAACGACTACCAAACGTGCATGCTTCAAGCCGAATAGAGCGGCTTGACGAGACGAATTCAACGAGCTCTAGGTCGCCAAATTTCGATATCATTAAGACATTCAAATGTCCAGTAAACGATCCACAATCAAGGGGATCAATATCAGCCGTCCATTCAAAACACTACAAACTTGTCAATGTTCTTCTCCCTATTTATTGGTTATGCCACTCTCAAAAAAATATAAATAGACTCAGCATTCTTCATTGAAAAGGGACCCGACCAATGAAGAGAAGGAAGAGAGTTCTGTTACCACCAGACTCCTCCTCGACTACTGTCGGACTTCCACCTGGCCACCGACTGAAGCCAGATTTCCGCCTGACCACCAAACATCGTCTGATTTTGTATCTCCATTCACAACTGGATTTTAACTCGACGATTGATTATTGTAAACTGATTGTCCTCAATTTTAAGGAAGAGTCACTCACTTGTAATCTAATCAAACATTAATGAAATCATTTCAACTGGGCGTAGCCCTGTAGTTTTTCCATTTTTTCAGGATTTTCCATTTAAAAAATTCTTGTGTTTCATTTTTCTTCTGTTTGTGTGTTGAATATACATACAACGCTTAGACGAAATTTCAAACTCTATATTCTCTTATATTCTAGCCCGCAGCACAATACCATTTAAAAAAAATACTATGATGCATTTTAGATATGCTATAACTTTTTCGATTTAGGTTTCATTGTGGACAATTTTCTTCTTGATTTCTAAAATTATTTTTTAGTACAAAAATTTTTTGAACTAGAAATTTTTGCACTAAAAATTTACCTTAGAAAATAATAAAAAAATTGTTCCAAATAAAAGCTTATACTATTCTAATTGCTCTTGGAGAGAAAAACTTCATTGAAAATTTTATATTTAGACTAATAAGTGATTATTTTCTATTAAAAGTACTTTAAAAATTCAATGCAATTTATCAAAAAAATGATTATTTTGACACAATATTTTTCTAATATTAATAAGATTTTAACACTGAAGTAATTTATTAAAAGAATAAAAGAACTTAATAAATTTATTTAATATACTTATAATCTTTTAAAGAAAATTATTTAGTTTGAATTAAAATAAATTTAATTTAGAATATTTTTACCGTCAGATTCTGTAAAGATTTTTACTTCATCCGTTCCAAAAACTTGGAAATCTGACGGCGCGTTATCTCGACAAAGAAGCACAGATTCCTGTCGTGGACCTCCCTCCTGTATTGTATTGACATTGGATGCTCCCACTTCCCGAAAAAAGTTGAAAAAAAAACATAGGATGCCATTATGCTTACCGAGGACTTTTTTCAAATCCCCCCTCTATTATATTTCCAGAGATTATTAAGTGCGGAGTGCAGATAAAGAGAACCGTCTGCATAAATATTGGGTATATATCAATACCCGCACTCGGTACTGCTAGGTACCGCTAGGTACTCAGTACTTGTGCGGACGGTGGGCACTCCGCGCCTAATAATTTTTCCTACTATTTCAAATTATTGTATCCATAATATATGAGTTGACATTATAGGACATTGATATAAAAGATAATAATCTATATACTTGAGAGGGGAGAAAATGAATAAATAATCAATCATAAAATGAGGAATATTTTTTCAATAATTTTTCTCTTTTTAAGTATCTTTAAAATTAGCTTTATATATATAGGAATTCAAAAGATTAACGAAATGAATTCTAATAAAAATTCAAACATGATTTGATTGAGGATCAAAGCATATTTGAATAAGGTGCAAGTGTTGTTTGAAATTTTTATTGAACAAAATTAAGCATACTTTAACATTTAATTACACATATAGACCTAAACTATCATTTTTCTCCTTCACAACTTTAAGAAAGGACAAAAAAAAAAGAGAGAGAAATAAATATATACCAATATTCACCTGCGTAAGTCTAATTGAGCCACAATGCAGTCCTAAATCAAGTTCCGAAAGCTTTTGATTGTAAATATGTTGAGGCACTTGAAATTGGGTCTCACCCGTTACAAAGTCCCTAAAGCCTACGAGCAATCTCTAGTATAATCCTTATTGTTATTTAGTTGAACTTAGCTAAGAGATACATGATCTTGCTCATTCACTCGAAAAACTCGCCCGAATAAATTATCAAATTGTTGGAAGATATTCTCTCAAAATATTCATAGATCGACAAGTTCTCACCAAAAAATCAAGATTATCCGCTTAGAGTTTCCTTGGAGAAGCAAACATTCAAAATTATGAAGTCTAAAGTAGGATTTCTCTCGCCTAGCCGCTCGATTCGATTATAAGCATGTCATATTTGTATATCATTTGGTCATCCAATTTAGGCTTTGAACCTTCCAAATAAGCTTCGAGCCCCCATTTGGACCCATCTGGGCTCGGATTGGACCGATTTTGGTGTCGGTGGGTTCGTCTCTTCGAGTAATTCAATTTGACTATAAGTTTGCTAAAACCAGATTTCAAATGGTCATGCATTTAATTTTGAAAGTTCTAAACTTAAATATGCTCGAGATAAATGCTCCATCAAAGCAATTTTTGATGACCTATTAGTACTATTCTAACGAAAAAATCATGTGAACTGATCAAACTTCTATAAAGAAAATTCGTGCTCGTTCAAGCTCTGAGTGCAAAATTCTGATCAAGCTTCTATCAAGAAAAAAAAAAAGGAAAATGATGCATTTTCCACACAAGTTCAATATTTTTATAATATGCTTATTCATGAAGTATAACATAAATATGTGGAGCATAATATAAGGTGAAGTAGTTGTTCAATATCAAATTTTTTTGCAAGATAAACATAAAATTTTTCAAATTAGATAAACCAAAACGGGCATAAAGATATTTTCTTTTTAGAAATGCTATCAACATTCACAACTTAAATTTTTTTTTTTTTCAAAAAAAAAAAAAATTGAAACAGTTATTTTTAAAGCGTAAATTTGAGATACAAGTGAGTCAAGCTGACTCATGAGCTAGCTCGAATTTATCTCGATAAATAGCTCATGAGCTGAACAAGATGAGCTAATGAGTCAAATTTGGGCCGGCATCACCTTAACTCAACTCATTAGCAAGTAAACCGACTCATTTAAATATTTTTAATATAAAATACATTTAAAATATATCAAAATTCATGAATTTAAATATAAAACTATTACAAATATATTTAAAAATTATATCTCAATTTCTTATATCAAATGATTATTTATTATTGATCTTCTAATTTATCTTTTTTTATTATTTTATTATAATAATAATTATTATTTTAATTATAAATGAGTGAACTCATGTGTCAACTCAAACTCATATAATTAAGGTCAATAAATAATACTAGGGTGCAAGGCGGAACAGCTTAAGGAGTACATACAAGCATATCCAACAGACCACATAATACAAATTTAACTGTGGAGGGGCAAATCACTGAAGGGGCAAAATGCATATAGAAATTAACAATAAGTGATACCTTAAGAACTTGTCTGCTAGCAAAGGCACAAGTTATCCATTAATTTGGCGACGTAAGGTTCACGCTGCATCATATTTACATATTACTAAAATGATCTAATCCATTGGAAATTTGGAATGAAAAAAAAAATTGCAAATCTACCCATTGCAAAACAACACTGTAAAATATTTAATTTGTACCCACATCAGAATTCTTTTTAAAGGAAAACATGGTATGATTTTATGGAAATATGATCTCTGCTTCAAAATTCTCAGTTCCTGAAAACAACTTAATGGAGATTTTGTGCGGACATTGGACAACCGGACGGGAGAATCATTCGGTATCGCTTGGTATCGAGTGCAGTATCGAACGTGACCAATGCTCAGTACCGCTCTCAGTATCGAGCGCAGTACACTTTTAAGATGACATGAAACATTTTTATTGACTTCTGAATGATCTCCAGACTCTCCAAAGAATAATTTCCCTTAATGGGAGATTGAGAGTTTTTATCTTTATTGTAATAATTGCCAAATTTCCCCAAAAAGAAACAATTGCCAACGCAAACGGGTAATTAATGTATTCTTACTTTTTAGTCTTTTTTGCAATAAATGAGTTTCTTTATGAAATTTATACTCTTAGAAGTGAGTATCTCATATTTACACCATCTTAGTACGGACTAAATGCACAAAATAAAACGCTTATACTGATACAAAGGAGGGGATTTACACACGTGTCATTCAAAATTTACCTTTTTAATTTTTAAATTTTAATATTTATATAATATAGTATTTTTATTAAATTTCATCAATGACCATCTTTTTAAACTCTTAAAAATGATAGAAAGTGGTCCCAAGTTCAATCAGATCTCAAATCTTAATAAGGTAGAGGTCAAAGTGAGTCGTGCAGACCACGTAGCCTTTAGCTATGGAGAGATTATTATGTGCAGTGTATGGATTGTTTGGAGGCGAATCCGAACGCGCCAAATTACCCGGATGCACCGGGTCCTGAATGAGGTGGCTCATCCGAATTTGCCTCCGAACAAATCTAGACGCCGCACGTAATAATTATCCTTAGCTAGGAAGGAGTCAAGACAGAGGGTCACACAACCGATGGGGTTGAGCTAGAGGTGGTGTCGCGATGCAAGTCAGAACAAGGCATGGAGTTCCGTGACATTATAATGGAGAAGTGCGTAAAGGATTAAATAATAACCCTATAACTTTGATTGATATGCATGAGATGAGCATAACCATGGGAGTATTTGATTTCCTTGATGATAACGAGACCATCCCATTTTTAAAATCAAGACTTTGTGCCACACATGGGAACACTAATGGGGTGGCTGAGAAGTACAAGACCAATTTTTCCTTTTGTATCTCCTCAACTTGCACATTCACAATGCTTGGATGGCATTTCTTAGTGGCTTAAAAATTGTTGATTTGCTCATCAAGAGAATATGTTTGTTCCATTTCATTGCGTAGAGCATCTATGGTGTCGTTCGGTCGCTCCAACCGAACGTCAAATATATCTATGGTGTCGTTCAATAGCTCCACCCGAATGTCAAATCTTCCGCTATTTGCTTGCATCTGAACAGTGCAATGCCAATATTGATGTTGCACTGTTCACGAACGCCATTTTTTTGTCTCAACCAAATTTGCCAAAGAAACACGCCAAATAGGAGAAAGATTGTTACCTTCACAAAAGCCAGCTAAATGAGATTCGATTGGAGATGATTCACGGTATTTTTTAGTTTCACTGCATTTTGGAGCGAAAAATGGGATTTTAGATTTGAGATGCCCTTATTAGTCCATTCAGAGCCCAATTTTCTGCATTATGTTTTGGTTTATCATAGTTACCTTGTGCAATGTCTTTCAACTTCCCTAAGTTCTTTCCTTGAGCATTGCTAGTTTTTGCTGCAGCTCTATGTAATGTTTTACCTTCTTTAAAGTTGGGTTTTTACCCCCAATTTTTTGTGATTACCTTTCATAGTCAATGAAAAAGGGCTCTGCCCCCAATTATTCTTTAAAAAATAACAAACAAAATTTCCCGAACTGAAGAAACAATCACTAGATATTGACAGTGAAAGCGGTCAAATAAACCAAACATAGACAAAGTGTCTACAGAGCATTTACATATATAAGCACCAACTTGCAGAAATCTTCCAAAAAAATAAGCAAAATAAGCTAATAGTTCAACCAGATGAGACATCCACATCAAAAGAAAAACAAATAACCAAAGTCCAAGCTTGACTTCTTCATAACGAGAAGGCGGTTTTTTAACTGATGGAATTCAAAGTTTTTTACCAATATATCTATAGAGGAGCATCTTTCTCTTGTTGCTAGAATTGTCCACTGTGAAGATAATTTTCCCAGACTCACCAACCCTGAAGCTGTTCTTCACCACGAGCTCATCTGAGGCAGCCATCTTCCTTTCCTTCTGAACAATGATTGTGTAGCTCTCCTTTGAATTCGGCACAAACTCTGCGCCGTAAGAGACTTCCCATCCCAACACTCGAAGTTCCCAAACCAGAAGGCATGGCTGCAAAAAAAAAAAGAAACTTTAATCTAAATAATCACAGAAATAGTACAAATTTGGTTATAGATTTTATTTATTTTTTAAATAGAGCTCTTTACCTCTGCAACTGGGATTTCTATGATCTCCTTTGTGGAAGGCTTAATATTGATTTCAGTTACAGCATCAGAAATGGTGAAATCAGGGTTATTCTCACTATATAAGCCTCCGAATTGGACTGGGGCTTGCTCTGGAGCTATGTATCTATATTGAAATAAAGCAACCATGGAAGATCAATAAGATATTATCATCATAAGAAAATAAATGAGGGTGGAAGAACTTAGAAGATATGCTGAGACCTGAAGAGGATCTCAGCTGATTTTGATGGCCCGGCAAACACAAACTTGCTCTTTGTCCTCTGTGTTAGGAAGGGGCCGATCATCCTATTGAAAGCTAGATACCACCATGGCACATTGAGAAACACCTGGTACAGAATTTCAATCAATTTTTTATTTCTTTCAGTAATAACTAATCTCGATAGAATCTTCTGAAGCGAGGAACAATTGAATGACAAAAAGAAAAAATGAATCCTTTAATACCTGCTTTTTTACGAACTCTGGATAGTTATCAAGGAGCAACCCAAGAGCATGGGGAAAATCTCTCTTGAGCGGCCAGGGCGAGTTCTTCAGATCAGTAACCTGAACCATGGTGGAGATGCCACCTGGCCTGAAGTCGAGAAGCTGACGAATACCCTTCTCCAAATACTGGATCCTCCAACGGAAAAACTTCTTCTGCTTCTCCTCGTCTGCGAATGCTTTCGCATAAAGATCCTTATTCTGGAAATCCCCATAAGCATTATAGCAAACAGGATGGCCCTCGCGGTCGACGCCGCTCATGAAGACGACCTTCTCCATCTCCGCCAAGTCGAGATCCTCTTCAAGGAGCCCTTCTATACCAAAATCCCTCCTCCAAGTTACCGTGTTCTTGATCATTGCCATTGCTTCCTTGGCTTTGAAGTCCCTCGCACGTAGGAATTTGATAAGAACGGTGTCGCTCCTCTCATCCCCGAGTAGAGGAATCCCCCATATGAGCGGCGTCTTCTCTTCCTCTTCCGGTGGCGGTGCAGCAGCGGGGACGACGGTCTCTGCTATGGCTTCGACCGTCTTCGCGCCGTCGTCATCAGCGGAAACAGGGGAATCCTCTGGTTTCGCCTCTGCAGATACAGTCACCGGTGGAGTCGGTTCTGAAGGAGGAGAAAACTCGCGGTTGGCGATTGCTGATTGGAGGAGTTGTTTAAGCTCTTCGAGGGCTTTCTTCTCGGGCTCAGGGAGGTCTGAGGAGAAGTTGCCCTCCTCCTTGAAGGCCACGGCGAGCGGTACTCCTCCTGAGAGGCTCTTCTTCCCGTCCTCGGGCGATGGCGTTTCTTGATTAAACTTCTTCGCATTATCTTCGGGCTCGAGGTTGGACTCCTTAACCGGCGCCAGAGGAGGCGCCACTGTCTCGGTGACTACGACTTCTTTCGCCGGCGCGGTATCTTCATCCGCCATTGCTTAAGCGATGAGAGATATTAGGGTTTTGGAATTAGATTTTTGGCAAGGTGAAGGCGAAAGAAGAGAACTTTATAGAGGGAAAGGAAAGGAACGCAAAGCGAAGAGGGGGAGAGAGGTTATAGAGCACACAGACTGTCAGGTTCCGTTGGCCAGCTCTGCTTTGGTTTTGAGCGAAGAAGTGTGTAGCCGTTGAGATAGCCTTGAGTGTTGCGATTGAAAGGGCTTTTATTTAATTATTAAAAAAAAAAAGTAGTAGTAGCCTAGTAGGGGTTTTGATTGATTGAAGACATAGGTGAGGGGTCCGGTTCATAGGAGGCTACACAGAGGCAACAGCAGATTTGGATGTGCCGGACGTTACTGCGGAAATGCGCCGTCTAGCGAAATTTGCGGTTGGTGATTGAAATATTTGGAGTTCGTGGTTTGCTTGTTCATTTTTAGGTCTGATTGGAGAGTTATAATATTTGGTAATTAGGTGCTTAGGAACAGTGTTTTGTCCTTTCTATGTTTTGTTCTTGTTGATTAGGTAAAAATGTAGGGTTTATCTTCTATTTCTGATTTTATTTTATTTGCATTCTGGTATGAAATAAAAAATAGATTTTTGATTTTTTTATGTCACATGATATATGTAATTGATCAAATATTAACATTATATCTTTATTTTTTAAATTTTCATGTATTACTAAGTGGCTCTAAATGGTATGGGACTTGGAGAGTTAGAGCATAACCCTAAAAGATTAAGATGCTTGATAACTAGTCTTACATCCTCTAGACGGAGAAATAATGATAGACTCTAGCTAAGTGAGTTTAAAGTTTCGTTTGGGATAATTTTCTTACTATTTTGTAAAGTTGTTGTAGAAAAAATAACTTTTTAAAGTTATTATAGAAAGCAGTTTTCTAGTACAAATTTTTTATTAAAAGCTACAAAAAATAATAATAAAATATAAATCATGATTGCGGTCTATAAAATAAACATTAAAAAGGCTATTTAGAACGAAGTCTAAATATATATAATTTAGTTTTTTATGTAAAGTAGGATAGACGAATAAACTTTAAGGGTAAGTGTGAAGCCCCAGATATCAATAGTGAAAGGATTCGTCTGACATGATCATTTCTGACGAACCCATTCCAGTTGCTTGCTCAGACTAAATTAATAACCACATATAATGAGATTTACAAAGCCCAGGTCACCAAAGCCTACAACTGAAATCAAAAGCACGGCGATGCATCAATATGCGTTCAATCAAACAGTAATCATGGCAATGAGTCTATGCAGATGACGAACCATAGTCATGAATCAAGTCTGTACAGCGGAAATCAAATCGTAGTCAATGCACGTACGAAAATAAATAGCAATAATCATACAGCGTAAAAAACTATGATAAAATCCAATACGCCTCAGCAATCAATCATAAGTGCTTCCAATCAATATCTATCCATCGTAGCAGTGTATTCAATAAATAAAATTTAAAAATTAAGTACATTAAAATAAAATAATAAAAAAATAAATATCGACATAATCGGTTAGTCAATTCGTTGTATCTATATCACTGTCTACATCATAGAACTGTGTCATTAATAGCAACAATAACAAAATTAATTTAATAAGGGATCGTGCCAGAATGTACTAATCTGGAATCAGTCAATCCAATTAGTCAACATTTAATCGACATTCAATATATTCAATATTAAATGACACTACTGGCATCTGGCGACGACGGTTCAATATGACGACACGATGCCTTCAAAACGATTATCTCCATCTATAGACGAGCTTCAGTCAATTATACTCTCAGCAGGGAAATTGTCACATAAACAATCGAGATCAACTCAATAAAATCAACCTAGAATTGAAAACAAATATTACAATGAAATCAATCAATTGTAAATCAATTACAATAGCTCCATAAATGAAATCTTCTCGATAAATCATAATTCATACGGCAACAATCCATTCA
>NW_021319567.1:363149-363944 GCF_001605985.2 Dendrobium catenatum
CAATATTAATTCATTCTTAGGTAATGATTAAAGAATCCTTTTTGGTTTTTAGGTGTATTATTTAGACACAATGATGTGATTACTCCAATATCTTCCCTTCTTTACATATTTCATTATTCTTTGTATTTTTATTTATATAATTTTCACACATTTCTCCATAATTAAATAATCAAATAGAAGTTGTAACCTTTTTTTCTTTAAAATTTTTTTATCACATGTTAACTATATAATTTAGATTAATTAATTAAACATAATAAATGAATACTAAAAGTAAAAGAATTTAAGGGAAAAAAAATCAACTCACCAATTAAACGGGTCAAAAATCCTCACCTGAATCCGACCCTTTTTATTAAAAATGTTAACCTAAACCAAGATTTCATGGGTATGTTTTGGGTTGGGTTATTTATTGACACCCTTACTCTGATATTAGTTCGCAATTATTTTATAATTTTGATGCTCATAATAGGAGAAAATATATATTATTATTTAAAAGTTTGATGCCAAAGACTAATCATATAAGATTAGCATAATTTATTTAAAAATAATGATTTTTAACCGAATCATCAAATTTGTGACAATGATAATTGGTAAAAAATTTAATATAATATGTATATTTATTTTTCAACTGAATATAAATTTTTTTAATCAATTTTTCGCCCACATATATAACTGTGCAAAATCTGATCATGGGTTGGATTCGAGTTAAATCCGAAATTGATGGGTCAGATTCAAGTTAAACCCGAAACTGACCCGACTCAAACACGACCCATTTTTTTCAAATGGGTCACTTTCTCC
>NW_021319567.1:364044-373603 GCF_001605985.2 Dendrobium catenatum
TAAAAAAAAAAAAAAAAGTAATTATTTTTTTCTCTATCAAAATAAAAAATGGGTCCCATCACTTCGTCTATTTCAGGCCGAACCCAATTCTCTAAATTTTCAACGTTAAAAATTATGTAGGAAACTGTTAAGAAGTATGACATATGCAAAGACAATCTTAAGGCCGGAAAACCACTGAAGGCCTGTTCAGCGTCCCCCTTTTGGATTGGACTTAGCCCGGCTGCAGGCCCAACAAATTAAATGGTTTTTTTTTTCATTAAAATATAAAAAATATATATTTTTTTTAAATATACACATTTTAATTTTAGCCAACAGTCCCAAATGTAAGGAAGCATCTAATGTCTATTTGCATCTGATTTTCTTTTTCTTAAGATAAAAAAAAACAAATACTATACTGACTAAAAATTGATAATTATGAATTCAAATTGTAAGTATCTCTATTTTAAATTAGTGCATGAACTATAACTAATTAATGACTTATTATACTTTCATTCGTCTAAAAATAAATTTAAAATTTAAATATATAAATCATACTTTAAATTTAATCGCAATTATGGATGATCTAGTTTCATCTTTTTCATTTTTAATCAAACAAATTATATCGGCTTGATTAAAAGTTATTTTTTCATGGAAGAAGGGTTGAATGTCGATGTCAGGAATGTACATCATTGTGCAAATTTGCTAAAAATTTAGATTAATTGTAAATTTAGAAAATTGAATTCCCCAAGTCATTTTTTCAAACTAATCGAAAGCACTCATATTATGTTAAGCTTGGGTTCGATTTGTATGAAACCAAAATAGAAATATTTAAATAAAATAACTCAAATGATTATTAAACATTAATGTTACATATACCTTTATAGACGAGTACCCTGAGTTGGTATAATTATTATAAATTTTCAAATCTATGGAAATCAATATATCATGTAATTTTTTAATACTTATTCTTATTTTATGATTTCTAAATTTATATTATGGAAAAATATTAGTTTAATTATTTTTATGGTATGATCTAAGTTATTAGAAATAAAGAAAAAGAATCAATAACCAAATTTTTTTAAAAAAATTCAAATTTATCACCAATACTAAATAGACAGTTTAAAAATAGAACAATGCACACTTGGTCCTAGAAGTCAAATATTTATGCCATCATCTAAAAAAAATAGATTTATACATTAAATAGTTAAAATATAATGTATTAATATAGAGCCAACTCAAACTCGTTTTATTAATAAGCTTACTAGTCAAACTTATTGAGCCATAAACTTGAGCATGAACTTTAATTACGTCTCATATATTAACTAGCTCAAATTTCAGCTTGTCCAGGGTTGTCTCATCACGTAGCGAACTGGAGTGTTTAGGGTTTAGAGTTAAGCCAAATCCCGCTCCTTTTGTCTGTCACAGGTGTCACAAAGACACGTACACCTCTTATTCACAGGATGCAATGACTCCCTCGCTCTTTCCTTCAAACGATGATGATCTTGTCAATCCATCTTTAGCAAAATTTTATCGCAACTTTATCTATTATTCAAACAACATTGATCTTGTAAATCCCTCTACAATGAGCTCACAAAGGGCAAAGATGAATAAAGAAATTAAAAAGATAAATTAATATGAAACATGGCCTAAAAGTTGGTGTTTTAAGCAAAGGGAAAAGATGTAGGAGTACATGTATTTGTTATAAAGGTTTCCAAAAAATATTATTTTTTAAAATTTATTAATAATGTTCTAGTTTTCTTAAAATTTATGTAAAAGTAACAAATTAGTGACCTTAAATATCTTCAAAATTTGATTTACACCTTAAAATTTTAATATTTTATGTAAAGAACTGTTACTTTTTTTGTTTTTTATATAAAATTTAGATTATAGATGAATTAATAAATAAATTATTTAGTGTTTGTATGGAACAACTGCAGTATTTTATAAAGATTATTATGAATTTGTTGTCGAAAAAATAATTTTTTTGAAAGCTATTATGGATATTATAAATAAGCTATTTTTTAAAAGAACAAATAACCGTTGTCTTAAAGTTATCACATAGTATCAATTCTAGTTCTAAAAGATAGTTTCACACCGCATACATTTTTAGAAAGCAACCAAAAAGTATTAACTAAGGCTTCATTTGGGACTGTTTTATTCCTGCTTCTTCAAGCAACTTTTCGGTACAAAAAAATAAATTTTTGTATTAAAAATTTGCTTTAAAAAGCAATAAGAGAGTCGCGCCAAACAAAGCCTAAGGCTTCATTTGCGACAAATTTAGATCATTGCTTTTTCCAAGCTTTCAAGAGAATTTTGTACTAAAAAACAGCTTTACAAAATAGTAAGAAAACCGCCCTAAACAAAACTTAAATATAATTGTAATTGCAGTCTCAGAAGTTTGCTTCTGAGAAAGTTGTCTCATACAGCGTTTAAATGCTATGAATCATAATTTTAATAAAATCCTAATAAAAAATATTTCATGATATCCTAACATAACTTTTTTTTTTTCCAAAAATTATTTTAATCATACACAATCTCTAACCGCTTCATAAGCCTAATAGAATGCTCATTAAACCATCAGGTTGGTAAATTGTCAAAATAATAAATTTAAAACATATCTTTATTATTATTATTATTATTATTATTGAATAAGAGAATTGGGCAAAGCAAAACAATTTGGATTCAAGCCTTAAAAAAATAAATATTGCAACATAAAATTTAATAATAGTCATACTAGCAATTGCTAGCTAGCACCTCCATTGTTATGAGCAAATCAAAAGCTATTTTCAAGCAAAGTTGAAACAAAGGAAGCATAGTTAATCTAGATTGAGTCAACATTGTAAATTGCTATTATGGTTAATCACAATAGCTAATCTTTTTTCTCAACTTATCATTTGAGGCATTTATTTGGCCCTTTGATCCTTTGATCTGATCTTCAAATGTTTTGGCTTTTTTCTCATTGTTTGTTTTGTTGGATTGTCTTTTCACCTGGTCTTTCCCTTGGCTAAATGACAAGCAAAAGACATTTTTCTTCAACATTCATTCCGTCAAATTCAAGGTAAAAACTACTTTATAAAGAATAGGACCGTACATATTTTCTATTGTTAAAACTTAAAAGCATAATGATTGAGAATAATAAAATTAAAAACAAAGAGATTGTGAAAGGCTAACATTTTTTTTAGGAAGGGGAGTATCTCCCTGTTGCCGCTCCAAAGGGTGAGTTTGGCGGGGTAACTAATCCCTTGACGGAACTTAGGGAGGCCGCCCATCGACATTAGACCCACACTTGTTTTGACCCAGTGAAGAGGCGAGGTCGTAGTAGAGGGGATTCAAATCTGAAATGCTCACTCACCAACCACCCTAAACCTCGGTGGGTGAAAGGCAAAACTTTAAAAAGGAAAACCTTTGGATTTAATTTAATTAACTAAAGATGCTAAAAATAATAGATACATGAAATGAAATTACCTATTATCAAAGTTGTGAAAATCGAACCGGACAACGAACCGGAAGAAAGAGATGTTTACGGGGCCGAATCGGATGACATAATAAATAAGATATTATTAAAAAATAATAAAATTAATATAATATAATATAATATAGGTATATGAACATTTAATAATATTTATAAAATTTTAAAATATATAATAAAATTAAGATAAGTTTACCGAAGATCAGATCACAGATAGAAAGAAAGCGAGAGGAGGTAGAGAAGTTTACCGAGAGAATTTCGGTTGAGAACGCAAACTCTTAAGGTAAGTTTAATTTTATTTTTAAGTTCTTTTGGTAATATTAATTTTTATAAGATTGGAAGGATGTTAATTGATAAATTTAGTTATGAGACTTATGGGACATAATAAAATCACAGCCTGTTAAGTTGGATTTGACCTGTACGTAATGGCAAAATTACTACATTTTTTTTAAGAAATAGAAATATTGATTTAGTTAAAAAATATATAATTTAAATAGTTTTAGATGGAATAAGTAACGGAGTTGTTCACTTGTTCCCTTTTTTTGCATATATAAATGTTTATTTTTGAGTAAAATTATATTTATTTTCATTTTATTTTGACGTTTTCGCAATTTTTATAATTACTAAAATAATATTAATAAAAAAAATTATTTTAAAAATTTCACATCCTTGAACCTAAAGCAACTTTCACCCATCCTCGTTCGGTTATAGTTAGTGTCAACTAAGATGCTAATTACTAGAGACAGAAGGACATGTCAACATAATGCTATATCTTCATGCATGTGAGTTTTGTTGTCATTATCAGCTATATCTTTATCTATATATTTATCACGATCACTCCATTTTATTTTTACAAGTAGATCTGAAGAACACATTATGTATAATATCAAGTTTGATTCTATATTTCGATAGTAAGTTGCACATTACAAAGGAATTCATACATTTGTATATTGGTGGAAGGAATCATTCCCTCGAAATAAATGGGAATCTCACACTCCACTAATTAAAACTAAGATTTTTTCGAGCATTCCCTCGTGATAGTGCAACACATACTGTTAACCTCGTTTGTAGTCCCCCAAATAATAGAGATTGCACAACAATTCAAGTTCCGTTCGATGAGGTTTGTGATTCCATACTTGATGAAGGTAGAAGGCTAATTTTAATTATTTACGTAAATTGAGAAACTGTTGACACATGATATACGTGTTAGTAGCCCTAATCAAATGACTTTCGATGACCCGACACCCTCTTCCCATGGTTATAGGTTAGTACACATTTAAGTAAAATTGGACATAGATTATACGCATGACTTACTTATGGATTAGAATTTTAACACCCATATTGTGTTTTTTAGACCCACTCTTGTGACCATTATAGCACATGTCGGTTGTAGCTTAAGCATCAACAACCATTCAATGCTAGTTGAACCGCTGTTCTAGGGCGTTTAAGCTTGAACGAGTTTCTAACGTTATTTGAATCACATGCAAGTGGTTGCATAAGTGTAAGTGAATGATTGATTTTTGATAAACTAATGTTCGAGTTCTTCTAAGAATCACAATCATTCATGCCATTTTTCCATCAGGGTGTGCTACTATAATCTTACTCCTAGCAACATTGTGATGAAGCCACACTTGATGACCTAGAATATGAGACGATGGATGACGAAACAAGTGACAGCTCGAGTGAAACCCCTAAAGGGGATGAAGCTGATCCAAATGTAGATGATTGTAACATCTCGCTACCTGGGCATGAGTTGGCCTTTGACCATGCTTTACATAACCAATCAAAGTTTGAGGCAATGGTGGCAATTTATGAATTTATCAAACTTATACACTCAGCAGATGCATGGGATGTCGTTGATATAGTCGATGCCCCAATTGTGAACATGGAGAAAGGTTTAGATGACATCATTCTATAATAACTATATAAAGGGTAACTTTCAACAATAAAGAAGCTCTTCAATTTGCTCTTAATGGGTGACTGATCATCAATAATGTGGAGTACAATAAGTACTTGTCTAATATTATTAAGCTTATACTTATTTATGCACAACATGACCACCCTTCACATTCATGTTATGGCATCTTTATGCTTCAAAGAGCAAGCGACTAGGTGTTATATGGATAGTCTTGTCTAATTCAAGGATAGTCTCATTTATAGGAACTCCACATACATGCATGCACCTCATCAATTGAGGGGGTCATCATAATTGCACCTATAGATTTATTTGTTACTACATCAAAACAATTATGTGTGAACAGTTGGACCTGAAGCCACATGAAATTATTTCTCGTACGGAATTTAAGTTTAACATAAAGATTTTGTATATCAAGTGGGATGCATGGAGAAAGGCAATTAAATCAATTCTTGTGAGTTATGAAGAGTCCTATCGCTCATTGCACCGTAAGTTGGAGGCTTTTAAATATGTAATTCCTAGCTCAGTTCATAACATACAAGTTATTGGAAACACTTGGTTCAAAGGGATTTTTTGGGCCTTCGATCCCATAATCAAGGGTTGGCGATTTTGCTAGTATGTGCTCAGCTTAGGTGGGATATTTTTATAGGTTAAACATAATAGCATTCTATTGGATGTGGTAGGTATTGACAAACATGGTAGACTATGCCCCCTCGCATTCATTATTGTTAAGGTTGAGTCGAATGAGTCTTGGACTTAGTTCATGCAAATGCTTCGCAATCTTCTTCTGCTGGTTCAAATGTGGGGGGATATCTGCTTCATATTCGACAAGCACTTTGAAATTGTACAAGGATGCCGGGAGGTATTCCCGTATGCAACACATTATCACCACTTTTGAGATAACTTCAAGGAATATGTATGTCATCTAGTAATTTTTAATTGTGATGCCATATGTGATAAAATGTATTGTGTTGGGAGCACCAATGACTTAGCTACTTTCAATAGAAACATGTCCGACATTAATAATGTTAAGGAGGAAAATGGTTGGTTGGTGAAATGAGACATAAGAAAATGGATTCTTTTGCATTAGGGTGGGAATCACTATGGGATAATGGATACGAATACTTTAATGTTCTTCAATGGGGTCCTCAAACATACACAAGGACTCCCAATTTATGGGGTCCTCAAACATACACAAGGACTCCCAATTTAGGGTTTAATCATGGCAGTCAACTACAATCTGATTGCACTATTCATTAAGCGTACAAGCAATGTAACTTCTTGGGTTACATTTGGGTAGTCTCTATTTATCTTTCATGTCAGGAACTTGTTGGAGAAATCTAAACATAAGGCATATTGTTGTCCAGACCCAATATGCATAAACAATCAAGAGTATTAAGTATTCGATATGTCATATAGATCCTTCAACGTGAAAATCAATTTAACGCCCATTATTACATACACGTGCTGCAAGCCATAAATCTATCACTTATCATGCCTTCATGTAAATGTTGCTGCATGTGTGAAATGATGGGACTACACCATATTCATTTTGCTTCGCAACAACGTAGATTTTTATCATCAAAGTTATGTTTTCCTTTTCACTCGATGCCTAAGAAGAGTTAATGGCCATCGTACAATGACCAATAAGTCATTATCCCATTATTAGCCCCTACTTTTAGGCACTAGGTCGAGTGACCAAGATCAACTAGGTTAGGAAATATTATGGATGAACCCCAAATATAACTTAGATGGTTTGCATAATATATAGTGTCATTGGTCATAATAGCACTACATGCCCCAATAACCCAAGTACATTAAGGTTATACTCTCAATTTTTAAACATACATCACATCGGGTTATTACTAACATTAGCTATACATTGAATTACGGGCATGGTAGAGTATACATATAGTCTTGTATCTTGAGTGAAATGCAAATCATTCGCGTTGAACAATATATCAACTTCTGAAATAATGTAAGCTAGCTAATATTTGTTTTTAAGTTAAAATTATATTGCACTGGATGAGCATTGGTGTGATACCTCCAATTTATTTGATTAGATCATTACCTTTATTATAGTAGTGGTTGAGCTATGGTGTCCCTCTAACACATTTACCCTACCAGTGGATGAGATGACTATCACCTTATAGGATATTCAGGTTCTTATGAGTGTCAAAGTAGATAGAATTTCCATGGTAAGGCTATTTGCTATGAATTTATGACTACATTTAGATACTTGGCATGACTACTGTGATGAGCTACTAGGCAACCACCCAAAACCTGATGTAGCATATCATCATCACACTAACATAGAGGTACAAACATATTTTGGGACGGGTACTTAATAATTAAACTTGATGATGCCTTTATGATGGCTGCTATGGACATTTTACAGAGTCTTATGAGGATTTGAGCCCTCATGTGTTCATGCAGCACATCAGAGCATTTGTTTTATACATGATAGGATGTTTCCTCCAACTAGACTGCTTTGGCTTACTTTTGGCTTCATTCTTATATGAGGTCATCAAGTCCAATCCAAATCTCCCTTTAAGGATCTAAGAGTTGATAATTATCTACTATTAGTCATATAGATCCCATCCAAACTCCAATCTAGATCCCTAATTAAATCCAGTCCAAAATCCAATCTAATACTAAGTCCTAGGTCATAGATCAATTTTCAATCAAATTCCAATCCTGTTCAATAACTCTCAACCATTCATATGATTGAGATTGATATGAAAGATCCAATCTAATCAATCAACTTTAAAATCTATCTCAAGCCCAAAATTCTTAAGTCTAAATCCAAAGTCAAAAGTCCAAGTCATGAAACCCTTTATAGGTGAATTTTCTATCACATGGAAGTCATTATCCCATTATTAGCTCCTACTTTTAGGCACTGGGTCAGGTGACCTAGATCAACTAGGTTAAGAAATATCATGGATGAATCCCAAATATAACTTGGATGGGTTTGCATAATATATAGTGTCGTTAGTCATAACAACACTACATGCCCCAATAACCCATGTACATTAAGGTGATTCTCTCAATTTTCAAACATACATCACATCGGTTTATTACTAACATTAGCTATACATTAAATTACATGCATGGTAGAGCACGTAGGTAGTCTTGTATCTTGAGTGAAATGCAAATCATCGCGTTGAATAAGATATTAACTTCTGAAATAATGCAAGCTAGGTAATATTTGTTTAAGTTAAAATTACATTGCACTGGTTGAGCAATAGTGTGACACCTCTAGTTTATTTGATTAGATCATTACCTTTATTACAATAGTGGTCGATCTATAGTGTCCCTCTACTAATGCATTTCACCTACCAGTGGGTGAGATGACTATCACCCTGTAGAATATTCAGATTCTTATGGGTGTTAGAGTAGGGGTTGTCGTGTTAAGGTTGTTTGAAGTGGATTTAGGACTACGTTAGGATACTTAGCATGACTGTTGTGATGAGCTACTAGGCAACTACCCAAAACCTGATGTAGCATATCATCATGACACTAACAAAGAGGTACAAACATATTTTGGCATGGAGACTTCATAAGTAAACTAGATGATGCCTTTATGATGGTTGCTATGGACATTTTATAGAGTCTTATGAGGATTTGAACCCTCATTTGTTCATGAAGCACATTGGAGAATAAGTTTTATACATGATAGGATGCTTCCTCCAACCATACTGATCTGGCTCAGATGTACATTACACTACCTCCCACTTATGGATGATTTGATTGCTTTTAGTTGCATGTCGATGGCCAGTTTCACACTCGTAAACTTGTACATAAAGCTATATATGTTTATCTATAAAGCATACTAGATTGCATATTATAGAATGGTTGCCAATATTACATGTGTCGTCATGGGAGTGAC
Source organism: Dendrobium catenatum (assembly GCF_001605985.2). Classification (NCBI taxonomy): domain Eukaryota; kingdom Viridiplantae; phylum Streptophyta; class Magnoliopsida; order Asparagales; family Orchidaceae; genus Dendrobium; species Dendrobium catenatum. Next base: position 373,297 of record NW_021319567.1, read on the forward strand.
TACATGCTGATCGCTAGACACTTTGGGTGCCAATACTAAAGAATATTGATGGAAAGCATCTCAGTTACATGTATTGTGTATCATAAATATAAATAATTTTCTATTTTACAGGTATCTTTTTGGACTCTTAAACATTATTTTATGTACATGTGGGTCTCCGAAAGGATTCCGCTCGTGTGGTTCGAATGCAAAGGGTACGATCACACTATCCCGTAGGACAAAATGGTCGTATGCCTTTACAATCGACACAAGCAGGCCGATGGAAGAGCAGATGGAGTTATAGATATGAATAGCCATGAAGGATAGC